>NC_056444.1:18616893-18644393 GCF_018296145.1 Oncorhynchus tshawytscha
CCGGGGGGGAAGCAGACCATTTATCCCGGAATAACCTTAACGGTCCCGGTGTTTGATAATGCTACGCTCCCTGGTTGAGACTGAACCGATCTGTTACATGATGTACTTTGTCTAACAACCATACTCCCTCATACTCCCTCCTACTCCCTCATACTCCCTCCATCTCCCCCATACTCCCTCATACTCCCTCCTACTCCCTCCTACTCCCCCCATCCCCCATACTCCCTCCTACTCCCCCCCCATACTCCCTCATACTCCCCTCCTACTCCCCCCATACTCCCTCCCTCATACTCCCTCAGACTCCCCCATACTCCCTCCTCCCTCCTACCCCCATACTCCCTCATACTCCCTCCTACTCCCCCATACTCCCTCCTACTCCCCCATACTCCCTCCTATTCTCCCATACTCCCTCATACTCCCTCCTACTCCCCCATACTCCCTCATACTCCCTCATACTCCCTCATAGTACTGACTGAGACCACCTGTGCCGTCACCACCGGTGAAAATACACACACACATGTACCCCAACACCCCACACACACACGTATCCCAACACCCCACACACACACGTACCCCAACACCCCACACACACACGTACCCCAACACCCCACACACACACGTACCCCAACACCCCACACACACACGTACCCCAACACCCCACACACACACGTACCCCAACACCCCACACACACACGTACCCCAACACCCCACACACACACGTACCCCAACACCCCACACACACACGTACCCCAACACCCCACACACACACGTACCCCAACACCCCACACACACACGTACCCCAACACCCCACACACACACGTACCCCAACACCCCACACACACACGTACCCCAACACCCCACACACACACGTACCCCAACACCCCACACACACACGTACCCCAACACCCCACACACACACGTACCCCAACACCCCACACACACACGTACCCCAACACCCCACACACACACGTACCCCAACACCCCACACACACTCTTCTGGAGCATCACCTTTCACAGCTCTTCTGAATTCTTTGTTGGACAGACAGAGAATGCGATGGACACATGTTGCCTACATTAAGCCTAATATTTGCTCTGATATTTGCTTTGAATAAAAATCTAGGGATGGTTTTCCTCTGTCCTGGTTTTATTAAAGACAAGCAGAATGAATGACTACAATGTCTCAGTCTAAATGCCAACCTACTCCTCTGAGAGAGACAGATGGAGAGGATGGTAGAAGAGGAGACATGCGATTACATTTATCTGTTCCATTTCTAGACTAAAGCAAATAGCTCCGAGCTGCACAAATAGCAAGCTGGACATGTGTCACTGACTGTCATCGGCTGTCTCTGTTTAAACAACCAAGGGCTAGGGAGTTATACAAGGTGACAGACTTTCGTTCCAGCCAAGCACTAACACACCTAACTCAACTAATCAACAACACTTTGATAAGTTTAGTGTTAGTGGACGGAAAACACATTCTGTAATGAAAGTCGATGGGGAAAGACAAGTGTTTAGCAAGAACCCTGCCTTTGGCCATTGCAATTATGATGGTTATTTTCTATTAGCTGGTATCATTATAAAGTAGACAATGTATCTATGGAAATGCACTAAAACCTCTCTCCTTCCCTCTCTCCCCCCTCAGTGTCGAGAGACATTTCAACCTCGAGACAATCAGAGAGAACGAACCTCTGCAAACAAAAGGAGCAACAAGGAGGAGAAAATAGGCTACTTATCCTGCTGGCTGTACTCGTACAATAGAAATGTGTATGAAGTCAGTGTACATACGGTCATGGTTCAACAATACTAAGATAGTTGACGGAGCAAAACAGAATACGCATACACATATGAGGACATTTTCAGATTAGTTTTGAGTGGCCAATGAAATCCATTCTATCCCTTGATGAAATCAGTGTAACAGGCTAGACAGTCAGTCAAGAATCTACTTTCCACAGCTAAATGCCAATGCATTTCTGTTTGTGTGTGTGCATGCACGTCTGTGTGTGTGTGTGTGTGCAAGCACATGTGTGTGTGTGTGTGTGTGTGCAAGCACATGTGTGTTTGTGTGTGTGTGTGTGTCCACAGGGAGTTAAATGCATTTGAGATGAAAACCAGATGGCGGGACTTACCCCCACACAACCCATAGCACTCACAGACCCTCTGATAGTCGCTTACAGTTGGTATCCATTATTAGTTGTAATATAATATTGCTTTCAGAGTTACGTTCCAAAGTGGAGAAACGGAGAAAGGACTGGAAGGAATGATTACAGTAATTTTCCTCAGATTCACAGGATGAAAAGACTCCATCTAACATGTTGCGTTAACAATAGATGATTACAGTATCAATCCCTTTCACCACTTCTTTCTCCCTGTCCTTTCCTCTCTCTGTGCTTCCTTCGGAAATCCCCACAGGCTCCTGAAAGCACATCAGTTCTGAATTCCAAAATGGAATGGGGATTTTAGGTTCATAAATTGATTTTATTAGAGGATAATAAAACCGACAACTAAAATGTAGCAACTGGAGAAGGGGTAGAATGGCTTTTGGAGAATGAGAACGTGAGAGAGAAAGACACACACACACAACGAGCAGGTCCAGCAGTAATTAAGGGGTGAAACACACACACACACAACAGGCAGGTCCAGCAGTAATGAAGGGGTGAAACACACACACACAACGGGCAGGTCCAGCAGTAATTAAGGGGTGAAACACACACACACACACAACAGGCAGGTCCAGCAGTAATGAAGGGGTGAAACACACACACACAACGGGCAGGTCCAGCAGTAATGAAGGGGTGAAACACACACACAACGGGCAGGTCCAGCAGTAATTAAGGGGTGAAACACACACACACACACACAACAGGCAGGTCCAGCAGTAATTAAGGGGTGAAACACACACACACACACAACGGGCAGGTCCAGCAGTAATTAAGGGGTGAAACACACACACACACAACGGGCAGGTCCAGCTGTAATTAAGGGGTGAAACACACACACACACACAACGGGCAGGTCCAGCAGTAATTAAGGGGTGAAACACACACACACACAACGGGCAGGTCCAGCAGTAATTAAGGGGTGAAACACACACACACACAACGAGCAGGTCCAGCAGTAATTAAGGGGTGAAACACACACACACACAACGGGCAGGTCCAGCAGTAATTAAGGGGTGAAGTCTATTTGCTACCTTCATCTCAGAGCCCCCTAGTGAGATCAGTGTTCTCCATCCCAGTGTAGTAGAGGCCCCCACAGGTTAATAACAGCAGAGAAGGGGGCGACGGTGTGTGTGAGAGAGAGAGAGAATACCCCCAAAAAAAAAAAAGCCACTTTGAGAATAAGAGAATAGCTGAATTGCTGATAAGGTGAGTGTGTGTGTGTGTTTACTAATGGTTACTAAAACATTGAGCAGAAAGCAAGCTGGCCTCTGTCTCTCCCTGTCTATCTTTTTCCATTTCCCTCCACTCATCTCGCTCCCTGTGTTACCTCTTAATCTCTCCTCTCTCCTCTCTCTTTCTCGGCGGTGCATTCTCTCTCCTCTCTTTCACTTTCACCAGACGTCAGAGGCAATCCATCTCCACGCCAACCTGCCTCTGGCAATAATTACCCTAAGATGGGGACGGGAGAGCGAAGGAGTATGTGTGTGTGTGTGTGTGTGTGTGTGTGTGTGTGTGTGTGTGTGTGTGTGTGTGTGGATGATAGATTGATGAGAGAGGACACAGACTGTTAAAGGGAACATGCTCTGCTGTATCTCATGGCTTTACTCAAACCTCTACCCTGCTCTGAACCCAGAGTCCTGGGCCTTACTCAAACCTCTACCCTGCTCTGAACCCAGAGTCCTGGGCCTTACTCAAACCTCTACCCTGCTCTGTACCCAGAGTCCTGGGCCTTACTCAAACCTCTACCCTGCTCTGAACCCAGAGTCCTGGGCCTTACTCAAACCTCTACCCTGCTCTGAGACCAGAGTCCTGGGCCTTACTCAAACCTCTTCCCTGCTCTGAGACCAGAGTCCTGGGCCTTACTCAAACCTCTTCCCTGCTCTGAGACCAGAGTCCTGGGCCTGACTCAAACCTCTTCCCTGCTCTGAGACCAGAGTCCTGGGCCTTACTCAAACCTATTCCCTGCTCTGAGACCAGAGTCCTGGGCAGTCCAAACGTGCCAGGCTTTTACTACTAATAGGTCAGATTAGGATTATACATCCCCATAAGCACTGATCTAAAGTCTGTTCAGCATTTTCCCTGAATTTGTTTAAGGTCAGGATGACTGGGATTTAACCTGTGTCTAATGCCTACCTGTAGCCAAAATAACCTGTTCATTACTTCATTACCTCTCTCTCTAGTCGTAATGGTGCTATGCCAGAAAGTGGACAACGCGGAGTCACACGAAATAAGGCTTGGAAAAATTACCTCAATCCAGCGATGGAAGATGTAATCCTAATTATTTCAAACTGATGAATGATGAATCAAGAATATTTAAATACTGCTTGTTTTGAATCAAACTGCCCTTTTCTTCAGCATGCTAGGCTAGCTAATGCTAAAGCAACCCACTGGATTCGACAACATTTCCAGAAACTACTCACCTCAACGCTCTTTTTTTTAAACAATAAAAAACATACATAAACAAAATAAATCAACAGACAAACACAAATTTCAACAAACATCAATAACATCACACCCGCTCAGAACCACATGTTCCCACCACAGCCATACACAACACCTAAACTACATATACAAAAGTATGTGGACACCCCTTCAAATTAGTGGATTCTGCTACTTCAGCCACACCCGTTGCTGGCAGGTGTATAAAATTGATCACACAGCCAAGCAATCTCCATAGACAAACATTGGCAGTAGAATGGCTCGTACTTAAGTGCTCAGTGAATTTCAATGTGGCAGGCACCGCCACAGGATGTCAACTTTCCGACAAGTAAGTTGGTCAAATTTCTGCCCTGCTAGAGCTGCCCCGGTCAACTGTAAGTGCTGTTATTGTGAAGTGGAAAAGCAGCAACAACGGCTCAGCCGCAACATGGTAGGCCACACAAACTCACAGAATGGAACCTGCAGAGTGCTGAAGCGCGTTAAAATCATCTGTCCTCGTTTGCTACACTCACTTCCGAGGTCCAAACTGCCTCTGGAAGCAACGTTAGCACAAGAACTGTTCGTCGGGAGCTCCATTAAATGGTTTTCCATGGCCGTGCAGCCACATACAAGACTAAGATCACCATGTGTAATGCCAAGCATCGGCTGGAGTGGTGTAAAGCTCACCGCCATTGGACTCTGAAGCAGTAGAAATGTGTTCTCTGGAGTGATAAATCATGGTTCACCTTCTGGCCTACCGACGGACGAATCTGGGTTTGGCGGATGCCAGGAGAATGCTAACTGCCCGAATGTATAGTGCCAACTGTAAAGTTTGATGGCGGAGGAATAATGGTCTGGGGCTGTTTTTCATGGTTTGGGCCAGGCCCCTTAGTTCAAGTGAAGGGAAATCTTAACGCTACAGCATACAATGACATTCTACATGATTCTGTGCTTCTATCTTTGTGGCTATAGTTTGGGAAAGGCCCTGTCCTGTTTCAGCATGACAGTGTCCCGGTGTACAAAACAAGGTCCATACAGACATTTTTGTCAAGATCGGTGTGGAAGAACTTGACTAGCTTGCACAGAGCCCTGACCTCAACCCAATCGAACACCTTTGAGATGAATTGGAATGCCAACTGCATGCCAGGCCTAATCACCCAAAAATCAGTGCCCGACCTCACTAATGCGCTTGTGGCTGAATGGAAGCAAGTCCCCGCAGCAATGTTCCAACATCTAGTGGAAAGCCTTCCCAGAAGAGTGGTGGTGGCTGTTATAGCAGCAAAGGGGGGACCAACTCCATATGAATACCCATGATTTGGAAATGAGATGTTCAATGAGCAGGCATCCACATACTTTTGGTGTAGTGTACGTCTCACAACCACAACCCCACTCCCCTCATCCTTCATCCCCGGGAACGTTCCAGTGCTTGTAGCACTCTATGCCACATTGTGTCAAATTGAACTTTTCTATTTTCTCCATAACCCAGACACTTTCAATATTGAAATAACAGTACATTTGATTCATCCACTGCTGTAGTGATGGAGGATCATTTGATTTCCAGTTTTTAAGTATAATTAAAATGTTAAAAATTGACAAGAAAAGTATGGTCCCCCTATTGGGTATTTCACCACATCCTTATATGCAATGTCTTGAAATTTGCAGATAGACAGATTAAAAGTACCCTTTGTTCCTCTTTAGTGCATTTAACTATATGTCGCAAGTAAAAGCCCTGGGTGGTGAGTTGATACAATTTCAAGTCTGGAAGGTTGAAACCACCTCAGACTTAGGAAGATGTAAAACTTTCCTTTTTATTCTATGAGTTCTATTTGCCCATGTAAAGTCTGTTATGACTGAGTATCCTGTTTTAAAGAATGTCTTCAGTGGAGTAATTGGTACTACCGAGAATAAATATAAAAACTATGGAAGCCATGCCATTCTGAAGAGGTTTATTCTACCAGTAAGATTTATGGTAAGATTATTCAATTTAATTAGACATGGTTCATATTGTTGAGTAATGTGATAAAGTTGTCTTTATATACTAGTTGTTTGTTGTCACTTAAGCATCTGAAGTATTATATATTTTTTGTGGTCCACTTAAAGGATTGCTGTAGATCATGAGTTTGTCATGTTCTGACCATAGTTCTGTTATTTTATTCTTTGCTTTAGTATGGTCAGGGCGTGAGTTGGGGTGGGCAGTCTATGTTTGTTTTTCTATGTTGGTTTTTGTGTTCGGCCTGGTATGGTCCTCAATCAGAGGCAGGTGTCGTTAGTTGTCTCTGATTGAGAATCATACTTAGGTAGCCAGATTTCACTTTTGGTTTGTGGGTGTTTGTTTCCGTGTGAGTGTTTGTTGCCACACTGTACTGTTTCGGTTTCGTTCATGTTCATGTTTATTGTTTTGTATTTCATAGTGTTCAGTTTATGTCTTAAAATAAACGTTATGGACACTTACCACGCTGCGCATTGGTCCTCCGATCATTCTCGCTACTCCTCCTCAGAAGAGGAGGAAGAATGCCGTTACAGAGTCATGGGTCCTGTCTAATTCTTTCTGCAAGCGGTTCAATTACCAGTGCAAACAGGAGGGGAGAAAGAGGACATCCCTGTCTTGTGCCCCTTTCTGAAGCAATTTCATAGATAATGTATTATTTGTGTATATTTTTGCTTTAGGACATTGATATAATATTTGTATTAAATGTATTATTTCAGATTTGTCCCAAAATGTTAAATAGAATTCTATGGGAAAGCCGTCCATTCCTGGTGCTTTTCTCGCATTTTCATAGCATTAAACAGCTTAGCATGCGTCAGAAAAGGGAAGTTAAATTAAAAACTAGCCGTATTTAAATATTCTCGATTTATCATTCATCATTTTGGGATAATCTATAATCTAGTTGGGCTCTTTTGGCTAGTCTACCTGGTGCTTATTGCTTATTCCTTGACCTTATTACCATAACCAGGTTTATATGCTGCTCTGCTTTGCTCAATGTAATTGGCTAGACATCCCTAGAGGTGGAGGAGATCTGGTGAGGAGGGTTTAAATTTAAATCAGGTCGACATATTTGGAAATAATGAATTCCCCATTGTTATCTGATGTGTGTGTGTACTTAAGTGTGTTTGCTTGCGTGTGAGTGCACGTACGTGTGTGTGCATGTGTGGTTTGCAGACATGTCTGTGTGTGATTGATGGCACCACAGGGGCTCAGTACTGCAGATGGAGTCTCCTCCAAAAAGAAAGCAAGAGAGAAGAGTGAGAGAGATAGAGAGTGACAGAGACAGAGACAGAGACAGAGAGAGAGAGAGAGAGAGAGAGAGAGAGAGAGAGAGAGAGAGAGAGAGAAAGAGAGCGAGATGAATGGAATGCACCTGGTATCCCACTGCTCTAATAGACACCTGGGCTGGGTCAAATCCCACGTGTCTCACGTCACCAGTGAAGACTGAGTTCTGAGCATGGAGAGTTTGTACTGCAACAGAAGACCCACTCCTGCTCAGAGACACAGACTGCTGTTACAGACTACTGCTCAGGAACACAGGCTAGTCATGAGATCCAGACATTGACATTGCATTAGTAGTGTTACAGAATGTTCTGAACAACACATCTCACAGAGTACAATAGAGACTTAACACTTGTAGATGGAGGTTATCAAGCACACAGTATCGAATAAATAAAATATATCTGGTATTATGTGAACTCTATTGGTTCATGACCTCAAATGAATTACATATCATGAGTAGTGCTCACAGTACTACAGTCATATACACTATATATACAAAAAGGGGATTCTGCAATTTCAGCCACATCCGTTGCTGATAGGTGTATTAAATATAGTACACAGCCATGCAATCTCCATAGACAAACATTGTCAGTAGAATGGCCTTACTGAAAAGCTCACTGACTTACAACGTGGCACCATCACAGGATGCCATCTTTCCCACAAGTCAGTTGGTCAAATTTCTGCCCTGTTAGAGCTGCTCCTTTCAAGGCTGCTCCTGTCAACTGTAAGTGCTGTTACTGTGAAGTGGAAACGTCAGCACAATAACTGTTAGGTGACAGCTTCATGAAATGGGTTTCCATGGCTGAGCTGCCGCACACAAGCCTAAGATCACCATGCGCCACCATTGGACTCTGGAGCAGTGGAAACGCGTTCTCTGGAGTGATTAATCACGCTTCACCATCTGGCAGTCCGATGGACAAATCTGGGTTTGGCGAATGGAAGGAGAATGCTACCTACCCAAATGCATAGAGCCAACTGTAATGTTAGGTAGAGGAGAAATATTGGTCTGGGCCTATTTTTCATATTTCGGGCTAGGCCCCTGAGTTCCAGTGAAGGGAAATCTGAACGTGACAGCATACAGTGACATTCTAGACGATTCTGTGCTTCCAACTTTGTGGCAAAAGTTTGGGGAAGGTTCTTTCCTGTTTCAGCATGACAATGCCCCCATACACAAAGCGAGATCCATACAGAAATAGGTGTGGACTAACTTGACTGGTCTGTACCTCAACCCCATTGAACACCTTTGGGATGAATTGGAACGGCAACTGGGAGCCAGGCCTAACAACATCTAGTGGAAAGCCTCCCCAGAAGAGTGGAGGCTGTTGTAGCAGCAAAGGGAGGGACCAACTCCATATTAATACTCTATAATAAATAATCATAATAATGATTTTGGAATGAGATGTTCGACAAGCAGGTGTCCACATACTTTTGGTCTTGTTTTGTACATTAGTAATGTCTGTACACATGCATAATTTTGTGTACAATCATATTTCATGAAACATGTCCCAAATGATCACATTGCCACAAGGAAATCTGTTCATGACGTCTGCCTCGTTGGCAGAAACACAACTTACATGCCCATACTGTGCAATACACAAGCAAACACACCACCTAAAGCCACCTACAAAGCAAATTTCAAACGGATGATTGAGCCATGATCAGTGTTAACAGAAAATCTAGCAAAGTAGCGATGGGACATGTCTACCATCTCCCTAGAGTAGCTCTGAGCTCCATTATTTCTGTCTTCTACAAGCATGCTCTTAAAACTACAGCCACTCTGATTACTTGGCAAAAGTACTTTCACTACATGTACTGTCACTATATGCACAGTACATATTTCCTTCAGTTCCGAGCCATCTGTTGATGACATTAATAATGCAGGTGTCCTCAGTCCTGGGGTCTCATCAATGCTCCGTCTTCCCAGCATGATATGAAATGTATACCGTTGCGAACAACTGGATATAACTGTACTTACTGTGCTGTACCAGTCTATATTAGAGCTGGGATGAGAATTATCAACACCGATCATACCGATCACTTATGGCAGGCATTTTTGCATTCATTAGCCCATACTAAAGAAATGTGTTTAAAATGGAAAATGGGGGATTGTTAAGGCCTTTAAGAGATGAATAGGGTTCAAGTAGTAGGGTTCTTCATTCATCTCTTAATGGGATAATTGATGGCTACAACCATCAAACTAGTAGCAGTAGTTTACTGGATCATTTAAAAAAAACTGTGGTGCACATACATGTTATACACTTATCATTCTATTTATCATTATCACATCAATTCAGGCATTTTATTCTGATATATATTTTTTTCCATATTGCCCAGTACCAGTCATAAAACAGTACAATACAACTTTATTGTTCCTTTGTTACAGTGAACCATGGACCTGCCTTCTGCTCAGTTGTCAATCGCCCTAAACAGCACACATCACACACAGTTCAGAGCACAGGGTCTAAGCTCCGTTAACCCACAACTAAAATCTTGCGTAATTTGGTCAGATTATGTTTACGTAATCTGTCCGAGAGATTACACAGGTTCAAACCGCAGTGCAGGGCCTCTGGATGAAGAGCATGTTAGAGAGCATGTCTGAGGTTTAATTCAATCAATCCCAGATAAAAGGGCACTACACTACGGCTGCATGTTTACGCTATACATACAGTATACAGGTCTGACTGACAGTGCTCCAATCTGCCCAATGATAAACGTCTCATTACAATCCCCAGCATGTCGTCTGCATAGAAAACTGGAACGTTAGCTAGATTGGAATGGCAATGACATATTTTTTGAATGTCATTCCCTCATCCGTCTGTGTGTATGTGGATCACATTCCGACCATAAAACATCTGTCACTGGAAAACCGCTCCTGGTGAGAGGTTTAGAACCGCCACAACCCGCCACAACGGAGTGAGAATGGGGGAACATACCAGACGTGTCCAGATTCCCTAAGAGAATGTAGATGAATAACTGACACTTGGTACAGATCTTTAGTTATAAAACAATTTGACCATTTTGAATGTGTATGGAACCTTAGTAATGTTTCTGCAGTGACCACCAACAGCTATGTAATGAGGTTAGGTTACCAAGCAATACGGAAGACACCGTATATAGATCTAAAGACATTAAGCTCGTAACTAAGGATACTAAAGCGCTGCATGCCACGTTTCTACTAATTAGCTGCTCACCAGGCCCTTGATTAGCTGAATCAGGTGTGTTACAATGAGGTTTGAGCAAAAAGCTCTACCCCCAATATCTCTCCAGGGGGAGTATTGGTCACCCCTGGCCTACACGTTATTTAGTTAGATCTGATTATAACTGATTAACTCAACTGCATTATAGACAGGCTTCAAGGTGACACGTCCCATTCAGCTGCGATTAGAGAAGGACAGATAGCTATATTTATTTCCTGTTTGTGTGACGTTCAATAGCTTCTACGCTCCAGGGGTTTCCTTTAATAAGGTTCCTAATTAGTGAAAGAACACAACGACCGTCTCAAAGATGCCATGTTAGAGATAAAACAGACACCGTGGCTCCATTCTAAAGACAGATAGGAGAGAAGTCTTCGCCTTCTAAGAGACGACAAAGCTACAATTCACTTTATCTATCGCTACAAAAGAAACCAAAAATAGATAGAGACTAGACTAGACCGAGTATTGTTGCACTATCTAGACTGACAATTATAACCCTATCTAGATAAGCTACGCTCTGATTGAGTTAGCATGAAAAGAAATGTGCAGTTCCCACAGGGTGAAATGCACATTCAGTGTTTCCCCCGCAGAGATAAATCAATTGAATTTAAGAAGAGAAAGACAGGCCAGGCCAACGTATTTTGAAATTACAGCCGGGATGTTATTGGGACCTCTGGGGTGAGTTTATTTATGAGAGGGTGTAACTTCCAGAGGTATATTGAGTCTTTGAAGTTTGTTTTCTGCCCTTTATATCAAATTATAGAGGTGGCCTAAGGTTGTTATTACCAGGGAAATACGCAATATTGTCATGACAAGAAGAGATTCATTTTGATGGAGCAGGTTATATTTGTATTTTAACTGTAATATTGGTTACACCAGTATTGCTGTACATGCTCTAATTCAAGGTAATGAAATGTTAAAAAAGCAGTCTGTTATAATCTGTGTTTATCCAAGGTGTGTGGGCAGCGAGATAACTCAATATCTAGTTGCTCTAAGAACCCATTCCATTTCAAATCCTTTAAAATGTGTATATTGTTTCTCGCCTTCAGTAAATACAACAAGATTGATTGACTCGTGCCTTTCTGAGGCTGCAATCTATTTTAACAAGCAGTGCGACTCTGAAAGGCAATTATATTTCAAAATAAATTGAAAGAGTTTATTTTGTGAGCTGGAACAGTATGTAGATTTGCAGTTTTAACTAGTGATACTGTTTCTATTACAGTTCATGATGTATTTAGGCAACAGAATCTCAACACTTGACAGATGCTAAGTGTGTGTGTGTGTGTGTGTGTGTGTGTGTGTATGTGTTTATCTGTGTGTGCGTACAGTAATGCGTTCAGTAATGCTATGTGTGTGCCTCGGTGGGTCCCCCCACGGGACGGTTGAGCTAACGTAGGCTAATGCGATTAGCATGAGGTTGTAAGTAACAAGAACATTTCCCAGGACATAGGCATATCTGATATTGGCAGAAAACTTAAATTCTTGTTAATCTAACTGCACTGTCCAATTTACAGTAGCTATTACAGTGAACGAATACCATGCTATTGTTTGAGGAGAGTGCACAGTTATGAACTCGAAAATGTATTAATAAACCAATTAGGCACATTTGAGCAGTCTTGATACATTTTGAACAGAAATGCAATCTGTCTAAAGCTTTGCACATACACTGCTGTGGCCCAAATCTAAATTGTGCCAGGGCTGGAGTAATACATTATGGCCTTCCTCTTGCATTTCAAAGATGGTGGCACAAAGATGATGGTTTTCTTTGTATAATATTTTACAAGATCGAATGTGTTATTCCCTCCTACATTAATTTCACATTTCCACAAACTTCAAAGTGTTTCCTATCAAATGGTATCAAGAACATGCATCTCCTTGCTTCAGGTCCTGAGCTACAGGCAGTTAGATTTGGGTCTGTCATTTTAGGTCCTGAGCTACAGGCAGTTAGATTTGGGTCTGTCATTTTAGGTCCTGAGCTACAGGCAGTTAGATTTGGGTCTGTCATTTTAGGTCCTGAGCTACAGGCAGTTAGATTTGGGTCTGTCATTTTAGGTCCTGAGCTACAGGCAGTTAGATTTGGGTATGTCATTTTAGGTCCTGAGCTACAGGCAGTTAGATTTGGGTATGTCATTTTAGGTCCTGAGCTACAGGCAGTTAGATTTGGGTCTGTCATTTTAGGTCCTGAGCTACAGGCAGTTAGATTTGGGTCTGTCATTTTAGGTCCTGAGCTACAGGCAGTTAGATTTGGGTCTGTCATTTTAGGTCCTGAGCTACAGGCAGTTAGATTTGGGTCTGTCATTTTAGGTCCTGAGCTACAGGCAGTTAGATTTGGGTCTGTCATTTTAGGTCCTGAGCTACAGGCAGTTAGATTTGGGTCTGTCATTTTAGGTCCTGAGCTGTCAGGCTACAGGCAGTTAGTTGGGATTTGCTACAGGCAGTTAGATTTGGGTCTGTCATTTTAGGTCCTGAGCTACAGGCAGTTAGATTTGGGTATGTCATTTTAGGTCCTGAGCTACAGGCAGTTCGATTTGGGTATGTCATTTTAGGTCCTGAGCTACAGGCAGTTAGATTTGGGTACGTCATTTTAGGTCCTGAGCTACAGGCAGTTAGATTTGGGTATGTCATTTTAGGTCCTGAGCTACAGGCAGTTAGATTTGGGTATGTCATTTTAGGTCCTGAGCTACAGGCAGTTAGATTTGGGTCTGTCATTTTAGGTCCTGAGCTACAGGCAGTTAGATTTGGGTATGTCATTTTAGGCAAACGTTGAGAAAAAAAAGGGGTGGATCCTTGGCGTCAAATGGAATTAGACAACGAGCAGTTTGAGCTACTACAGGAAGTGACGTTGCAGGCTAGCTCAGTGCTGCCCTCTCTCATTGAGTAACTCAGGTTGAGTTTTTATAACTTCTCTGTGTGATTTAATCGGTTCAAGTACATACATCTGGTGTATTAGAAGCAATTATTGGTACAATGATTGCCTTAAAAAGTATATATATATTTACATGAAGAATGACCACGAAGATGAAAACATTTTCCATTCACTATAATGGGGGATCCTGTTTTCTGCTAACAACGCCTCCAATACTGAGGTCGGCCTTGAATATCCGTGGCTTCAATAAGAGGGGACACATGCATTTCAAGGAATTTTATGATGACTCAACTTTCAAAAACAAACCTAGTCTGACTGGGGTAAGCCTCCCAATATTCTGTATGCCTGCTGAAGGTCGGGGAAATACCAGAAGATTATGCACAGCTCTCATTAAGGAAAATATAGAAACAAGATAGCTATACAAATAAACACTTATATTCCTCCCAACTTTGTGGATTAGTGTTTTTCCTAGAGTATATCGGAGCGTAATAAACATTTATGTCAATCCAATAACTGTATATTGGTTTGTGGATTATTGGATTAAATTATATTGAACATGTGCACACATAAACACGAACCCCCCACACACACACACACACACACCAGGAGACCATAGGGTATATCGTATGGGTTTTAGTCAACAAACACACTCACTAGCCTATAAGAGGAGGGAGACACCGTGGAAATGGGAATTTATCCCATATATCGATATTTTCATTGCACTGTGAAAAATCATTTCTCCAAAATTACTCAGGCATTTTTTCTCATCAGCCTGAGAGGCCAGCCATATCAGGGGAATTTCACACAAATGTATTTATTTACTGATGCGCTGGAGAATGTGTGTATGTGTGTGTGTGTGTGTGTGTTTTTCAATGTGTGTGTTCACACTGTGTGTGTTCATGCATATGTGTGCGGGTGTGTGTGCCTGATAAAACTAAGCCTTGATTATTTTGCTGCATATATAATGTGAGAATGAAAAGAGAACGTAGTATGGAAAAGTGAGTATTAAATAGTTTATGGACTGGCTTCATTCAACATCCTCCAGTGGAAATACGCACTGTAAGTCCAGTGTGAAGAAAAACATTTAGAAATGTTTGTGGCGTACAGACAGAGTATATCCTCTGTCACACAATTTAGAGAAAAATACTGGACCACAACAAGACTAGACAGAGAACTGCTTGTCAGTTGGCTAATGGGATGTCTATTTACAGTAGACACACACACACACACACACACACACACACACACACACACACACACACACACACACACACACACACACACACACACACACACACACACACACACACACACAATCAAATGTATTTATAAAGCCTTTTTTTACATCAGCAGTTATCACAAAGTGCTTATAAAGAAACCCAACCTAAAACCGCAAAGTGGATAGGAAAAAGTCCATAGAAAGGCAGGAACCTAGGAAGAAACCTAGAGAGGAACCAGGCTCTGAGGGCCAGTCTTCTTCTGGCTGTGCTGGGTGGAGAGGAACCAGGCTCTGAGGGCCAGTCTTCTTCTGGCTGTGCTGGGTGGAGATTATAAGAGTATATGGTCATTAAAGGACAATTCCACCCAAAAACTATCTTTTGTTGTTTGTTTCATCAGTCCATTGTTGATATAGTCCCAAAATGTTTTGCATGTCAGCAATCAGGTTTTCAAGATACATAACTTTCAAAATGCAAAAATATAGCTGGTATGATGCATTTTGCCTCAGAAAAACCAGTCAGTATCTGGTGTGACCACCATTTGCCTCATATGATGCAAAACGCTGCATCTAGATAGGGGCACGGGTCAGAAAAACCAGTCCGTATCTGGTGTGACCACCATTTGCCACATACACATCTCCATCGCATAGAGTTCATTAGGCTGTTGATTGTGGCCTATGGACTGTTGTCCCGCTCCTCTTCAATGGCTGTGGGAAGTTGCTGAATATTGGCGGGAACTGGAACACACTGTCATACACATTGATCCAGAGGATCCCAAACATGCTCAATGGGTGACATATCTGGTGAGTATGCAGGCCATGGAAGAACTGGGACATTTTCAGCTTCCAGGAATTGTGTACAGTTCCTTGCGACATGGGGCTGCGCATTATCATGCTGAATCATGAGGTGATGGTGGGGGGTGAATGTTAAATGTGTTTCCTGTCAGGTATTTTAATTGTCTGTATTGTTTTAAGGTATTTTAATTGTCTACTTGTTAAATGTTTGTAAAGTCTTCATTTGTAATTGTTTGTAATGTCTTAATAATTGGTGTTGGACCCCAGGAAGATTAGCTAACATTACGGCGTTAGCTAATGGGGATCCTAATATATATATATATATATATATATATATATATATATTAAATTTACGGCAATGGGCCTCAGGATCTCATCACGGTATCTCTGTTAATTGAAATCACCATCAATAAAATGCAATTGTGCTTGCCTGCCCATACCATAACCCCACCGCCACCATGGGGCACTCTGTTCACAATGCTGACATCAGCAAACTGCTCGCCCACATGACGCCATACACACTGTCTGCCATCTGCCTGGTACAGTTGAAACTGGTATTTCTCAGTGAAGAGCAGACTTCTCCAGTGTGCCAGTGGTCAACGAAGGTGACCATTTGCCCATGGAAGTCAGTTAAGACGCAGAACTGCTGTTCAAGACCCTGATGAGGATGACGAGCACACAGATGAGCTTCCCTGAGACGGTTTCTGTTTGTGCAGAAATTCTTTGGTTGTGCAAACCCACAGTTGTATCAGCTGTCCGGGTGGCTGGTCTCAGACGATCCCGCAGGTCAAGAAGCCAGATGTGGAGGTCCTGGCTGGCGTGGTTACACATGGTCTGCAGTTGTGAGGCCATTGGACGTACTGGCAAATGATCTAAAACAACGCTGGAGGCGGCTTATGGTAGAGAATTCTCTGGCAACAGCTTTGGTGAACATTCCTGCAGTCAGCATGCCAATTGCCTGCTGTGGCATTACTGAACATGTGACAAAACTGAACATTTAATCAGCTTCTTGATATGCCACACTTGTCAGGTTGTCAGGTAGATGGATTATCTTGACAAAGGATAAAATGCTCACTAACAGGGATGTAAACAAATTTGTGCACAAAATTTGAGAGAAATAAGCTTTTTGTGCATATGGAACATTTCTGGGATCTTTAATTTCAGCTCATGAAACATTGGACCAAAACTGTGTTTATGTTTTTGTTCAGTATTTATCAACATGGGACTAATTAAACAAATACCAAAATATTTTTGAGTGAAGTTTTCCTTTAAGGCCAGATCATTCTTCAAGATGTTCAAATGTTCATAGATGACCATCAGGGTCAAATAATAATCACAGTGGTTTGAGTTAGAGGGTGCAACAGGTCAACACCTCAGGAGTAAATGTCAGTTGGCTTTTCATAGCCGAGCATTCAGAGGTTGAGACAGCAGGTGTGGTAGAGAGGGGGAGAGAGAGAGAGAGAGAGAGAGAGAGATAGGGTCAGAACAGCAGTTTCCACAACTCCCACAACTCTCTGACAGCAAAGTGTCAAGTCAACTGTTTTCTGCTGGCTGCCTTGAGGGAACAGACTAGCATCTGCCTCTGACAGGCCTTTGACAGGAAAGAAAGAGATAGGAGGAGGGGGTGGGGGGGGGAGAATGGGGAAGAGGAATATAGGTAGGAGGAATATGAGTGCTAGAAGGGAAGGGGGAGACAGAGAGCAAGGGAAGACAGAGAAGGAGAAGTCACTAAAGGGATACAAGACTCAGTTACACAGCCAAAACCAGACATGTGAGGCTATCAAAGACCAATGGGAACGGTACACCTAAGTTACTTTCCTCTCCTGTAGTCCCTTTCCTTCATGTTCTTTTCTCTCTGGTTCTTTTCTCTCTGGCTCCAACAGCCTCTGAGACGGGATCAAAAGGGCTGTCATGATTCAACCCCCTAATGTTCACAGACAGAGTGGAAGAAAGAGGGAGAGGAAGAGTCAGAGATGGGAGGGACTTGGACGGAGGGAGTCGAATATGCAGAGAGGGGGAAGAGAGGGTGGGAGAGAGAGGAAGAGGAATAGGAAATGTCAACTAGCTCTCACAGTCTCACTGCAGAATTAAGACAATCATCCATGTTTTCCAAACGTCACATTTTAAAGTGCTTTTGCTGCTCCTGCTGCTCTGTATCGTTCCAATTCTCCAAATGTCAAAATTCTATGTTAAGGGTTAAGTTTAGGCACTAATTCTGAATGGTGAAGGTAAACGTTTGGGATAGGTTTAAAACATTTAGGCACTCCTGAATGGTAGAGGTAAGGGTTAAGGTTGGAGTTGAAACCAGTGTCCAAGTCATGGGATAACCCAGCCACCACCCCATCCACTATGCCCTCGCAAAACCCAAGCCTACTTGATGGTAATAGCGCTCACTGTTGAAGGCATTTCCCGACGTCTTCAGGACATGGATAGAAGTCCAATTTCGACGTCAATCTTGAACGATCTCCCTGGGAATTGTGTAGGAAATGTGTTGACAGACATGTTGAGCGGAGGGATAATGCCGGGGGAACGGTTGAGGACATGGTTAATGACACATTGACAGGTTAGCTGTGTTATTGGACTTCTGAGACCACACACACCTGACTGTAGGACTCAGTGCTGATAGAAAAGATCTAGTCACAGGGAGTTAACATGACTGAGAGAAACTATAGGGGTGACTGGCTGAATATAACCCTCCTTCCTCATCCTCCTCCTCCTCCTTCTCCACCTCTTCCTCTCTCAACTTGTCCCGTTCTGCCTCCATTCCTTCTCGTCTTCCTACACCCCACCACCCATCCGCCCAGTCATCCTCTGTTCCTCCATCTCGCTCTGTCTGGGTGAAAACAGACACCTTCTTGCTCTTCTCGGCATGGGGCAGGGAACTTGTCAACGTTATGAAGGAATGGATGTGTGTGTATGCGTTGCTGCTACAGCGAGGAGAACTTTTGGACCCAGATTCCACAGCACATAGTGTTGTTCGGTTCATCTGAAGGAGCACAGTCCTTGAAGTGTGAAAGAAGTGACAGAGAAAGTGAAGTAATATCCCAATTAGTAGCTCAATCTGAAACAACACAGATGGATGTAGAAATACATTAGAAGAGGTCAATTTGATCCCTCTGCTACTTTACCTTTCTGTACCACTCCTTCAACTCTCTCTTTATTTGTTCTCTAGTCCCCTCTCTCTGTTCCATCGTTCATTAATAGAAAGAGAGGAATGAAAGAAGCCTAATGGTGGCTGCACATAGAGTTAGGCTGCACATAGAGTTAGGCTGCACATAGAGTTAGGCTGCACATAGAGTTAGGCTGCACATAGAGTTAGGCTGCACATAGAGTTAGGCTGCACATAGAGTTAGGCTGCACATAGAGTTAGGCTGCACATAGAGTTAGGCTGCACATAGAGTTAGGCTGCACATAGAGTTAGGCTGCACATAGAGTTAGGCTGCACATAGAGTTAGGCTGCACATAGAGTTAGGCTGCACATAGAGTTAGGCTGCACATAGAGTTAGCCATGGCAGTGCTGCTAATGTACTACATTTCACACACATCTTTCTGCCTCTCTCTCTCTCTCTCTCTCGCTCTCTCTCTCTCTCTCTCTCTAAAGATCAGGTTGCCTTCAGCTTCTCTCACCGCGACCGAACTAATGAAGCGACAACTGTGATGAGAACGTGTGTGTGGAGCGGCAGGTAGCTTAGCGGTTAAGAGTGTGTGGAAAATCTGTTGATGTGACCTTGAGCAAGGCACTTAAACCTAATTGCTCCTGTAAGTCTCTCTGGATAAGAGTGTCTGCTAAATGACCAAACAAAATGTGTGTGATAGCTGCTATCTGATGCGTCTCATTGTGCAGCAATACTGGGCAGTTTTTCCACTTTTCCACAGTACGAGCCAAGAGTCAAGAACTTTCTCTCTCTGGATGTGTCAGACTGTTTGGCAAAAGGGCTTGTCTCCTGTTACAGTTCTGGTGTCAGCTTTGCCCATTCCCTGTCTTCCTCTCCCCCTCCCTTACCAAACCAAAGGTCAACATGATCAGCTGTTACAGCCCAAATCAGTCCCCTCAGTCTCCTCCTCCTTTCCTTCCTTCCTTGTCATCCCTCGTTCACTTGCCTCCTCTCCTCTCCCCTGCTCTTTAAACAAGGCTGAAATGGACTCTACTAAAGGAACAGATGGGAAAGTGCTCAATAGAAGAGAGAGATTATAATACCCTCTGAGATTATAGGGACACAGGGAGAGGAGAAGAGGAGAGGAGAAGAAGAGGAGAGAAGAGGAGAAGAGGAGAGGAGAAGAGGAGAGGAAGAGAGGAGAAGAAGAGAAGAGGAGAGGAGAATAGAAGAAAAGAGGAGAGGAAAGGAGAAGAAGAGAAGAGGAGAAGAGGAGAGGAGAGAAGAAGAGAAGAGAAGAGAAGAGAGGAGGAGAAGAAGAGAAGAGAAGGGGAGAAGAAGAGAAGAGAAGGGGAGAAGAAGAGAAGAGAAGAGGAGAAGATGAGAATAGGAGAGGAGAAGAGAGAAGAGAAGTAGAGAAGAGGAGAAGAGAAGAGAAGAGGAGAGGATGTGAGGAGAGGAGAGGAGAGGAGAAGAGAAGAGGAGAGGAGTAGAAGAGGAGAGGAGTAGAAGAGAAGAGGAGAAGAAGAAAATAGAAGAGGAGAGGAGAGGAGAGGAGAGGAGAGGAGAGGAGAGAGGAGAGAGAGAGAGGAGAGGAGAGGAGAGGAGAGGAGAGGAGAGGAGAGGAGAGGAGAGGAGAGAGAGGAGAGGAGAGGAGAAGAGGAGAATAGAAGAAGAGACGACGGGGGAGAGAAGAATCGGAGAATAGGAGAAGAGAAGAGGAGAAGAGGAGAGGAGTAGAAGAGAAGAGGAGAAGAAGAAAATAGAAGAGGAGAGGAGAGGAGAGGAGAGGAGAGGAGAGGAGAGGAGAGGAGAGGAGAGGAGAGGAGAGGAGAGGAGAGAGAGAGGAGAAGAGGAGAAGAGGAGAAGAGGAGAAGAGGAGAATAGAAGAAGAGACGAGGGGGAGAGAAGAATCGGAGAATAGGAGAAGAGAAGAGGAGAAGAGGAGAAGAGGAGAAGGGGACAGGAGAAGAGGAGAAGAAGAGAAGAGGAGAAAAGAGAAGAGAAGAGAAGAGGAAAAGAGAAGAAGAGGAGAAAAGAGGAGAAGAAGAGAAGAGGAGAATAGGAGAAGAGAAGAGGAGGGGAAAGGAGAGAAGAAGAGAAGAGAAGAGGAGAAGAAGAGAAGAGAAGAGGAGAGGAGGAGAAGAGAAGAGAAGAGAAGAGAAGAGGAAAAGAGAAGAGAAGAGGAGAAGAAGAGAAGAGAAGAGAAGAGAGGAGAAGAGAAAGGAGAAGAGGAGAAGAGAAGAGGAAAGGAGAAGAGAAGAAGAGAAGAGAAGAGAAGAGAAGAGGAGAGGAGAGGAGAGGAGAGGAGAGGAGAGGAGAGGAGAGGAGAGGAGAGGAGAGGAGAGGAGAAGGAAGAGGAGAGGAAGAGAAGAGAGGAGGAGGAGAAGAGGAGAAGAGAAGAGAAGAAGAGAAGAGGAGAGAAGAGAAGAGAAGAGGAGAGGAGGAGAAGAGGAGGATAGGAGAAAGAGAAGAGAAGAGAAGAAGAGAAGAAGAAGGAGGAGAGAGATGAGAAGAGATGGGGAGAAGAATAGGAGAATAGGAGAAGAGAAGAGGAGAAGAGGAGAAGGGGACAGGAGAAGAGGAGAAGTGAAGAGGAGAATAGGAGAAGAGAAGAGAGAGGAGAGGAGAGAGAGAGGAGAGGAGAGGAGAGAGAGGAGAGGAGAGGAGGAGAGGAGAGGAGAGAGAAGAGGAGAGGAGAGGAGAGGAGAGGAGAGGAGAGAGAAGAGGAGATGAGATGAGAAGAAGAAGAAGAAGAGAAGAGGAGAAGAAGAGAAGAGAAGAGGAGGAGAAGAGGAGAAGAGAAGAGAAGAGGAGAGGAGAAGAAGAGAAGAGGAGAGGAGAAGAAGAGAAGAGAAGAGGAGGAGAAGAGGAGAAGAGAAGAGAAGAGGAGAGGAGAGGAGAAGAAGAGAAGAGAAGAGGAGGAGAAGAGGAGAAGAGAAGAGAAGAGGAGAGGAGAGGAGAGAAGAGAAGAGGAGAAGATTAGAGAAGAAGAGAAGAAGAGAGAAGAGAAGAAGAGAAGAGAAGAGGAGAAGAGGAGAGGAGAAGAGAAGAGAGGAGAGGAGAGGAGAGGAGGAGGAGAAGAAGAGGAGGAGAGAAGAGAAGAGAAGAGGAGAGGAGGGGAGAGGAGAGGAGGAGAAGACGAGAATAGGAGAATAGGAGAAGAGACGAGGGGGAGAGAAGAATATGAGAATAGGAGAAGAGAAGAGGAGAAGAGGAGAAGGGGACAGGAGAAGAGAAGAGGAGAAGGGGACAGGAGAAGAGAAGAGGAGAAGGGGACAGGAGAAGAGGAGAAGTGAAGAGGAGAAGAGAAGAGGAGAAAAGAGAAGAGAAGAGGAAAAGAGAAGAAGAGGAGTAGAAGAGGAGAAGAGGAGAAGAGAAGAGGAGAGGAGAGAAGAAGAAGAGAAGAGAAGAGGAGAAGAAGAGAAGAGAAGAAGAGAAGAGAAGAGAGGAGAAGAGAAAATGAGAAGAGGAGAGGAGAAGAGAAGAAGAGAATAGTAGAATAGGAGAAGAGAAGAGGAGAAGAGAAGAATAGGAGATGAAAGAGGGGGAGGCATGAGCTTGAGGAAAATGAAAGGGAAAGAAAGACATGGAATAGCAGGGCAAGTTGAGAGAAAAACAGAGTAGTGAGAGAGAATGAAAGGAAGAGGAGAGAGAATGAGAGAATGAGACTGTTTAATGAAAGGAAGAGGAGAGAGAATGAGAGAATGAGACTGTTTAATGAAAGGAAGAGGAGAGAAAGAGAACGAGAGAGTTTAATGAAAGGAAGGGGAGAGAGAGAAGGAGAGTTTAATAGATAGAATGATTAATGAAAGGAAGCGGAGAGTGAGAGTGTTTAAAGAAAAGGAAAAGGAGAGCGAGAAGGACAGTGTGTGAAAGAAAGAATGGGGAGAGAGAGGAGAGTGTTGAATGAAAGGAAGAGGAGAGAGAGGAGAGTGTTGAATGAAAGGAAGAGGAGAGAGAAGGACAGTGTGTGAAAGAAAGAATGGGGAGAGAGAGGAGAGTGTTGAATGAAAGGAAGAGGAGAGAGAAGGAGAGTGTGTGAAAGAAAGAATGGGGAGAGAGAGGAGAGTGTTGAATGAAAGGAAGAGGAGAGAGAGGAGAGTGTTGAATGAAAGGAAGAGGAGAGAGAAGGACAGTGTGTGAAAGAAAGAATGGGGAGAGAGAGGAGAGTGTTTACTGAAAGGAAGAGGAGAGAGAGGAGAGTGTTGAATGAAAGGAAGAGGAGAGAGAATGAGATTGATTAATTAAAGGAAGAGGAGAGAGAGAAGGAGAGTGTGTGAAAGAAAGAATGGGGAGAGAGAGGAGAGTGTTGAATGAAAGGAAGAGGAGAGAGAGGAGAGTGTTGAATGAAAGGAAGAGGAGAGAGAAGGACAGTGTGTGAAAGAAAGAATGGGGAGAGAGAGGAGAGTGTTTACTGAAAGGAAGAGGAGAGAGAATGAGATTGATTAATTAAAGGAAGAGGAGAGAGAGAAGGAGAGTTTAATGAAAGGAAGAGGAGAGAGAATGAGAGTTTAATGAAAGGAAGAGGAGAGAGAATGAGAGTTTAATGAAAGGAAGAGGAGAGAGAATGAGAGTTTAATGAAAGGAAGAGGAGAGAGAATGAGAGTTTAATGAAAGGAAGAGGAGAGAGAATGAGAGTTTAATGAAAGGAAGAGGAGAGAGAATGAGAGTTTAATGAAAGGAAGAGGAGAGAGAATGAGAGTTTAATGAAAGGAAGAGGAGAGAGAATGAGAGTTTAATGAAAGGAAGAGGAGAGAGAATGAGAGTTTAATGAAAGGAAGAGGAGAGAGAGAATGAGAGTTTAATGAAAGGAAGAGGAGAGAGAATGAGAGTTTAATGAAAGGAAGAGGAGAGAGAATGAGATTGATTAATTAAAGGAAGAGGAGAGAGAGATAGTGATTAATGAAAGGAAGAGGAGAGAGAATGAGATTGATTAATTAAAGGAAGAGGAGAGAGAGATAGTGATTAATGAAAGGAAGAGGGGATAAAGAGAGAGATAGTGATTAATTAAAGGAAGAGGAGAGAGAATGAGATTGATTAATTAAAGGAAGAGGAGAGAGAGATAGTGATTAATGAAAGGAAGAGGAGAGAGAGAATGAGAGTTTAATGAAAGGAAGAGGAGAGAGAGAAGGAGAGTGTTTACTGAAAGGAAGAGGAGAGAGAATGAGAGTTTAATGAAAGGAAGAGGAGAGAGAATGAGAGTTTAATGAAAGGAAGAGGAGAGAGAATGAGAGTTTAATGAAAGGAAGAGGAGAGAGAGATAGTGATTAATGAAAGGAAGAGGAGAGAGAGAATGAGAGTTTAATGAAAGGAAGAGGAGAGAGAATGAGAGTTTAATGAAAGGAAGAGGAGAGAGAATGAGATTGATTAATTAAAGGAAGAGGAGAGAGAGAAGGAGAGTTTAATGAAAGGAAGAGGAGAGAGAGAATGAGAGTTTAATGAAAGGAAGAGGAGAGAGAGAAGGAGAGTGTTTACTGAAAGGAAGAGGAGAGAGAATGAGAGTTTAATGAAAGGAAGAGGAGAGAGAATGAGATTGATTAATTAAAGGAAGAGGAGAGAGAGATAGTGATTAATGAAAGGAAGAGGGGATAAAGAGAGAGATAGTGATTAATTAAAGGAAGAGGAGAGAGATAGTGATTAATGAAAGAAAGAAAGAAAGAGGAGAGAAATAGAGAGATAGTGATTAATTAAAGGAAGAGGAGAGAAAGAGAGAGATATTGATGAATTAAAGGAAGAGGAGAGAGATAGTGATTAATGAAAGGAAGAGGAGAGAAAGAGAATGAGTGTTTAATGAAAGGAAGAGAGAGAGAATGATTAATGAAAGGAAGAGGAGAGAGAGAGAGAATGATTAATGAAAGGAAGAGGAGAGAGAGAGAATGATTAATGAAAGGAAGAGGAGAGAGAGAGAATGATTAATGAAAGGAAGAGGAGAGAGAGAGAATGATTAATGAAAGGAAGAGGAGAGAGAGACCAGGATGAATGAAAGGAAGAGGAGATAAATAGAGAGATAGTGATTCATTAAAAGAAGAGGAGAGAGAATGAGAGTGATTAATGAAAGGAAGGGGAGAGAAAGAGAGAGATAGTGATTAATTAAAGGAAGAGGAGAGAGAGAGAGAGAGAGAGAGAGAGAGAGAGAGAGAGAGAGAATGATTAATGAAAGGAAGAGGAGAGAGAGAGAATGATTAATGAAAGGAAGAGGAGAGAGAGAGAATGATTAATGAAAGGAAGAGGAGAGAGAGAGAATATGATTAATGAAAGGAAGAGGAGAGAGAGAGAATGATTAATGAAAGGAAGAGGAGAGAGAGAGAATGATTAATGAAAGGAAGAGGAGAGAGAGAGAATGATTAATGAAAGGAAGAGGAGAGAGAGAGAATGATTAATGAAAGGAAGAGGAGAAAGAGAGAGATAGTGATTAATGAAAGGAAGAGGAGAGAGAGAGAATGATTAATGAAAGGAAGAGGAGAAAGAGAGAGATAGTGATTAATGAAAGGAAGAGGAGAGAGAGAGAATGATTAATGAAAGGAAGAGGAGAGAGAGAGAATGATTAATGAAAGGAAGAGGAGAGAGAGAGAATGATTAATGAAAGGAAGAGGAGAGAGAGAGAATGATTAATGAAAGGAAGAGGAGAAAGAGAGAGATAGTGATTAATGAAAGGAAGAGGAGAGAGAGAGAATGATTAATGAAAGGAAGAGGAGAGAGAGAATATGATTAATGAAAGGAAGAGGAGAAAGAGAGAGATAGTGATTAATGAAAGGAAGAGGAGAGAGAGAGAATGATTAATGAAAGGAAGAGGAGAGAGAGAATATGATTAATGAAAGGAAGAGGAGAAAGAGAGAGATAGTGATTAATGAAAGGAAGAGGAGAGAGAGAGAATGATTAATGAAAGGAAGAGGAGAGAGAGAGAATGATTAATGAAAGGAAGAGGAGAGAGAGAGAATGATTAATGAAAGGAAGAGGAGAAAGAGAGAGATAGTGATTAATGAAAGGAAGAGGAGAGAGAGAGAATGATTAATGAAAGGAAGAGGAGAAAGAGAGAGATAGTGATTAATGAAAGGAAGAGGAGAGAGAGAATGAGAGTTTAATGAAAGGAAGAGGAGAGAGAATGAGAGTTTAATGAAAGGAAGAGGAGAGAGAGAGAATGATTAATGAAAGGAAGAGGAGAGAGAGAGAATATGATTAATGAAGAAAGGAAGAGGAGAGAGAGAGAATGATTAATGAAAGGAAGAGGAGAGAGAGAGAATGATTAATGAAAGGAAGAGGAGAGAGAGAGAATATGATTAATGAAAGGAAGAGGAGAGAGAGAGAATGATTAATGAAAGGAAGAGGAGAGAGAGAGAATATGATTAATGAAAGGAAGAGGAGAGAGAGAGAATGATTAATGAAAGGAAGAGGAGAGAGAGAGAATGATTAATGAAAGGAAGAGATTAATGAGAGAGAGAGAAATGATTAATGAAAGGAAGAGGAGAGAGAGAGAATGATTAATGAAAGGAAGAGGAGAGAGATAGTGATTAATGAAAGAAAGAAAGAGGAGAGAAATAGAGAGATAGTGATTAATTAAAGGAAGAGGAGAGAGAATGAGAGTTTAATGAAAGGAAGAGGAGAGAAAGAGAGAGATATTGATGAATTAAAGGAAGAGGAGAGAGATAGTGATTAATGAAAGGAAGAGGAGAGAGAGAGAGAATGATTAATGAAAGGAAGAGGAGAGAGAGAGAATGATTAATGAAAGGAAGAGGAGACAGAGATCAGGATGAATTAAAGTGAGAGGAGAGAGATAGTGATTAATTAAAGGAAGAGCAGAGAGAGATAGTGTTTAATGAAAGGAAGAGGAGATAAATAGAGAGATAGTGATTCATTAAAAGAAGAGGAGAGAATGAGAGTGATTAATGAAAGGAAGGGGGAGAAAGAGAGAGATAGTGATTAATTAAAGGAAGAGGAGAGAGAGAGAATGATTAATGAAAGGAAGAGGAGAGAGAGAGAATATGATTAATGAAAGGAAGAGGAGAGAGAGAGAATGATTAATGAAAGGAAGAGGAGAGAGAGAGAATATGATTAATGAAAGGAAGAGGAGAGAGAGAGAATGACTAATGAAAGGAAGAGGAGAGAGAGAGAATATGATTAATGAAAGGAAGAGGAGAGAGAGAGAATATGATTAATGAAAGGAAGAGGAGAGAGAGAGAATGACTAATGAAAGGAAGAGGAGAGAGAGAGAATGATTAATGAAAGGAGGAGGAGAGAGAGAGAATATGATTAATGAAAGGAAGAGGAGAGAGAGAGAATGATTAATGAAAGGAAGAGGAGAGAGAGAGAATATGATTAATGAAAGGAAGAGGAGAGAGAGAGAATGATTAATGAAAGGAAGAGGAGAGAGAGAGAATGATTAATGAAAGGAAGAGGAGAGAGAGAGAATGATTAATGAAAGGAAGAGGAGAGAGAGAGAATGATTAATGAAAGGAAGAGGAGAGAGAGAGAATGATTAATGAAAGGAA
>NC_056444.1:18649393-18666893 GCF_018296145.1 Oncorhynchus tshawytscha
CATATGTAAAATGTACACACGCATGACTGTTAGTGGCTGTCTATACAAGTGTCTGCTAAATGGTATTATTATTATTATTATTTAGCTTTTGATGCAATCTGTATTTGGACTAGCTGTAGGTTCACTTCATACAATGTCCTCCAGCCTTCATCTGATAAACTGACACTAACAAAATGCTTGTAGAACTACAGAAGGCAAGACCATGAGTTGAGAAACCGTATAGGCGTGAAACAGCATATTTCCTTTTGAGAGAGTGTGTGTAACGATGTGCACTGAGAGTCGGGAAGCAAGTTCAGGGAGTGAGTGTTTTAATCAATAAACACAACACAAAACAAGAAACACGACCAACGCACAGACTTAACACAGGAAATAACGCCTGGGGAAGGAACCAAAGGGAGTGACATGCATAGGGAAGGTAATCAGGGAGGTGATGGAGTCCAGGGGAGTCTGATGACGTGACAGGTGTGGGCCATAACGAGCAGCCTGGTGACCTAGAGGCTGGAGAGGGAGCACACGTGACAGTGTGGGACTAGTTAGAACTGCCAAGCCTTTATTAGTGCTGTTGAGTTGGGATCTCGTTCAAGGTAAATCCCAGTGGATTACCGGTGACATATTACACTGAGACTGGGAAAGTTCATGGTGATATTGTTACTGTGAGAGACAGGCACACACGCAGACACACGCAGACACACGCAGACACACGCAGACACACGCAGACACACGCAGACACACGCAGACACATGCAGACACACGCAGACACACGCAGATACACACACGCAGATACACGCAGACACACGCAGACACACGCAGACACACGCAGACACACACACACACGCAGATACACGCAGACACACGCAGACACACGCAGACACACATGCAGATACACACACACAGACACACACACACACAAACACACGCAGACACACACACACACACAGAGACACACACAGACACACACACACATACACAGACACACACGCAGACACACACACACACACACACACAGACACACGCAGACACACACAGACTCACACACACACACAGACACACACGCACACACACCATGGTGGTGTGAAAGCGTCTTCTCTACTACCTGCAGTGTAAATGGTCATTTTGAACCCTTCATGAAAATGTCACAGAATCAAGATCTAGACAACAGAAATATCCAGAGAATGAACCAGTCATACACCTTCTGTTTCCTCCCTCCCTTTATTATTTGTATGGGGGATAAAATGGAGGTGTTGCGAGCACCTTTGTGTTTTGGCAGACAAACATCTCAGTATGAACTCTCTCAAGACCCCATCCATACAGAAACCATTGACGGATCTGGTAGATTGATTTTGGTGTCAGTTTGTCTCATTAAATCAGTGATGAACCACATTAATGACAGAACTTTTGAACAGAAGTGAATGGTTGGGACACACATTGTACTAGGAACACGATGATGTATCACATCTCTGTGACATTTCCTCCTTAGCCAGTGTAATTGACAGACTGGCAACCGCTTCAACCTTGGTGCCCCTCTTCCTGCCTCTGCCCTTTACTGAAGGGTCCTGTGCTTCAGTCTCTCCTCTTTCCTCATTTCTGTCTGTTTCAACCTCTCTCCATTTCTGTCTGTTTCAACCTCTCTCCATTTCTGTCTGTTTCAACCTCTCTCCATTTCTGTCTGTTTCAACCTCTCTCCAACCTATTCATCTTTATTTTGATCGTTCAGCGGACAGGCGACGAGGCTTGTAGACAGACCGACAAACAGGCAGACAGCGAGGCTGACAGACAGACAGCCTGACAGACAGACAGCAAGGCTTGAAGAAAGACAGACAGACAGACAGACAGACAGACAGACAGACAGACAGACAGACAGACAGACAGACAAACAGACAGACAGACTGACAGACAGCGAGGCTTGAAGACAGACAGACAGAGAGACAGACAGGCAGACAGCGAGGCTGACAGACAGACATTACAGGAGCAGATTTAAAATGTCACCAAAGGATGGTTTGAAAGTAACAAACTCCCCTCACAGTCCAAACTGACTGCTGAACAGAAGCGGCTGTGGGAGAGTTTGGACTGTGTGTGTGTGTGTGTGTGTGTGTGTGTGTGTGTGTGTGTGTGTGTGTGTGTGTGTGTGTGTGTGTGTGTGTGTGTGTGTGTGTGTGTGTGTGTGTGTGTGTGTGTGTGTGTGTGTATGTGTATGTGTATTATGTGTGTGTGTGTGTGTGTGTGTGTGTGTGTGTGTGTGTGTGTGTGTGTGTGTGTGTGTGTGTGTGTGTGTGTATTTATGTGTGTATGTGTGTATGTGTGTGTATGTGTGTGTATGTGTGTGTTGTGTCACTCTAATTTCAGTCATACAAACTAGCAGGCAGATGTGTGGTGTAGTGGTTAGGGGATGGATCACAGACCAGAAGTCCACCTGTTCAAATCCCTGGTGTTTCAGACAGATGTCCTACCCTGGAGCAGGACACTCCCATGAGAGAGCCAGCTGTCTAAACAGGTGTTGGTTATAATCACACATTTAATTATACATAGGTGTATCCAGTCACAACAGAGTAACTATAGTACTATCCTTAAGAGACTGGGTAAACTGAACAGATATTCAATAGGAATGTGTGTGTGTGTTTGAGAGACTGCAGCAAGCTGTTCTTTTCGCTCTCTGTCCCTGTGTGTGAACAGAAAGTCTTCAGTCTCTCTCCCCTCTTAACAGATGCCTTTCACAGTGCCCCCCCCCAACCAGGTAGGCTGGAGAGGAGGGTTTCCACTAGATAACACAGCCAAAAAGTCAGATTCCAAAGAACGGAGAGGAGTGTGAGAAAAGATAGAAACCAAGTGCAGTGTGCAGAGTCATACAAAGAGGGGCTGGTCGATAAGGCTCTTAGGCTGTAGCTAGGTGATCACTGTGACTGACAAGTGAATCCACCTGTCATAGGGAGCGTGGACCGGGTTGTATTCACTAGACAATGCAGAGGCAAATGGGCTGAAATTTGGGGAGGTACTATATCAACTTGTCCAATGAAAAACGGGTGTTTTCATTGCAATTGTTTTTGTCTGTGAACTAAAAAATACGTCTGGTAAACATGTTCGGTGCTGCTGCTTTCAGAGTGGTATAGCTACTGGGGGAAATGCTGTCTCGCCACAAGTTTTCCGATGGCTCTGACACACACACACACATACACACACACACACACACACACACACACACACACACACACACACACACACACACACACACACACACACACACACACACACACACACACACACACACACAGATTATTCATGAGGAGATGGTCCAATTATTCATTGGGGAGATGGTCCAATAACAGTCAAATGCTACTAATAAATTGAGTCTGAGTTGTAATGGACTTTCTATTTGCTGCCTTGTGATCTGCTACTTCAGACAGGTCAAACTGGTCAGACTGGCAAGGTCACAATATATTACTACCCACACAGATGGAAAGAGAAAGGGAGAGAGAGAGAGAGAGAAAGAGTGAGAGGAGAGAGAGAGAGAAAGAGAGAGAGATAGGGAGAGAGAGAGCACGAGATAGAGAAAGAGAGAGAAAGAGAGAGAGAGAACGAGAGAGAGAGAAAGAGAGAGCGAAAGACAGAGAGAGAGAGAGAGTGGAGAGATGGGGGAGAAAGAGTGAGAGAGGGATAGAGAGAGAGAGAAATAGAGGGATAGAGAGAGAGAGAGAGATAGATATATATATATATATATATATATATATATATATATAGAGAGAGAGAGAGAGATAGAGAAAGAGAGAGAGAGAGAGAGAGAAGACTAAACTGCGGAAAAAGAAAGGGTAGAATGTAATAAAGACAAAGGGGAAGATAACAAGGAGCCAATGTGAGAGAGAGAGGGAGAGATAGAGAGTGAGAGAGAGAGGGAGGTGTTGTGTCTCAGTAGCTACCAGAGGGAGACAGCATCAGATATCTGCTGAGCAGGGTGAGAGTATGCCAGCCCTGCAGTAATCATAAACAATGACCCAGTTAATGTCACCTGAAATACCACCCTTCTCTCTGTGAGACACAAACAAACACGCACGCGCAGACACACACAAACACACACACACACTAGCCCATGTGGAGAGTCAGCTTCTTTCCATAGCACCTTCTGTCACTCCTTTGGTGACATTTTAAATCTGCTGTCACCTCAGTGAGGTTCAGTATCATGGACAGCTCCTCTGCCAGTGTGTTCAGCACCATAGAGAGCTCCACACTATCTACCAAGAGAGTTCTCATTTCTATTATTCGTAGCCGTCTATTTACCACCACAAACCTATGCTGGCACTAAGACCGCACTCGACCTGCTGTATAAGGCAATAAGAAAACAAGATGCTCATCCAGAAGCGGCGCTCCTAGTGGCTGGGGACTTTAATGCATGAAAACTTAAATCTATTTTACCTCATTTCTACCAGCATGTCACATGTTCAACCAGAGGGGAAAAAAACTCTAGACCATCTTTACTCCACACAAAGCTCTCCTTCGCCCTCCATTTGGCAAATCTGACCAGAATGTTATCCTCCTCATTCCTGCTTACAAGCAAAAACTTAAGCAGGTTGTACCAGTGACTTGCTCAATACGGAAGTGGTCAGAAGATGCGGATGCGATGCTACAGGACTGTTTAGCTAGCACAGACTGGAGTATGTTCATTGGATTCATCCAATGGCATTGAGGAGTATACCACCTCAGTCATCAGCTTCATCAATTAGTGCATCGACGACGTCGTCTCCACAGTGACCGTACGTGCATATCCAAACCAGAAGCCATGGATTACAGGCAACATCTGCACTGAGCTAAAGGCTGGAGCTGCCGCTTTCAAGGAGCGGGACACTAATCTGGACGCTTATAAGAAATCCTGCTACACCCTCAGATGAACCATCAAACAGGCAAAGCTTCAATACAGGATTAAGATTGAATCCTAGTACACTGGCTCTGACGCTCGTCGGATGTGGCAGGGCTTGAAAACTATTACGACTAGAAAGGGAAACCCAGCCAAGAGCAGCCCATTGATGCGAGTCTACCAGACGAGCTAAATGCCTTTTATAATCGCTTTCAGGCGAGCAACACTGAAATATTTATGAGAGCATCAGCTGTTCCAGACGACTGTGTGATAGCCCTCTCAGTAGCCGATGTGAGCAAGACTTTTAAACAGGTCAACATTCACAAAACCGTGGGGACAGACGGATTACCAGGACGTGTACTCAAAGCATGCACGGACCAACTGGCAAGTCTCTTCACTGACATTTTCAAACTATCCCTGACACAGTCTGTAAAACCTACATGTTTCAAACAGACCACCATAGTCCCTGTGCCCAAGAACGCGAAGGTAACCTGCCTAAATGATTACTGCCCCGTAGCACTCACGTCGGTCGCCATGAAGTGCTTTGAAAGACTAGTCATGGCTCACATCAGCAGCATCATCCCGGAATCCCTAGACCCACCCCACACTGCCCTTTCCCTCCTGGACAAAAGGAACACCTATGTGAGAATGCTGTTCATTGACTACAGCTCAGCGTTCAACACCATAATGCCCACAAAGCTCATCTCTAAGCTAAGGACCCTGGGACTAAACACCTCCCTTTGCAACTGGATCCTGGACATCCTGATGGTCCACCCCCAGGTGGCATGGGTAGGCAACAACACGTCTGCCATGCTGATCCTCAACACTGGGGCCCCTCAGGGGTGCGTGCTTAGTCCCCTCCTGTACTCCCTGTTCACCCACGACTGGCCAAACATGATTCTAACACCATCAATATTAAGTTTGCTGACGACACAACAGTGGTAGGCCTGATTACGAACAACGATGAGACAGTCTTTAGAGATCTGGCAATCTGGTGGTAGGACAACAACCTCTCCCTCAATGTGAGCAAGACAAAGGAGCTGATCGTGGACTACAGGAAAAGGCGGGCAGAACAGGCCCGCCTTTTTAACATCGACAGGGCTGTAGTGGAGCGGATCGAGAGTTTCAAGTTCCATGGTGTCCACATCATAAATGAAGTATCATGGTCCAACCACACCAAGACAGTCGTAAAGAGGGCCTTTTCCCCATCAGGAGACTGAAAAGATTTGTCATGGGTCCACAGATCCTCAAAAAGTTATACAACTGCACCATCGCGAGCATCCTGACCAGTTGCATCCCCCCCTGGTATGACAACTGACCGTAAGGTGCTACAGAGGGTAATATGTACAGCCCAGTAGATCACTGGGGCCAAGCTCCTGCCATCCAGGACCTACAGTTGAAGTCAGAATAGACCTTAGCCAAATACATTTAAACTCAGTTTTTCACAATTCCTTACATTTAATTATAGTAAAAAAATTCCCTGTCTTAGGTCTGTTAGGATCACCACTTATTTTAAGAATGTGAAATGTAAGAATTATAGTAGAGAGAATGATTTATTTCAGCTTTTATTTATTTCATCACATTCCCAGTGGGTCAGAGGTTAACATACACTCAATTCGTATTTGGTAGCATTGCCATTCAATTATTTAACTTGGGTCAAACATTTTAGGTAACCTTCCACCAGAGGACGTTTCTCCAAAAAGTACGATCTTTGTCCCCGTGTACAGTTGTAAACCGTAGTCTGGCTTTTTATTGTGGTTTTGGAGGAGCGGCTTCTTCCTTGCTGAGTGGCCTTTCAGGTTATGTAGATATAGGACTCGTTTTACTGTGGATATAGATACTTTTGTACCTGTTTCCTCCAGCATCTTCACAAGGGCCTTTGCTGTTGTTCTGGGGTTGATTTGCACTTTTCGCACCAAAGTACGTTCATCTCTAGGAGACAGAATGGTCTCCTTCCTGAGCGGTATGACGGCAGCGTGGTCCCATGGTGTTTATACTTGCGTACAATTGTTTGTACAGATGAACGTGGTACCTTCAGGCATTTGGAAATTGCTCCCAAGGATGAACCAGACTTGTGGAGGTCTTGGCTGATTTTCCCATGATGTCAAGCAAAGAGGCACTGAATTTGAAGGTAGGCCTTAAAATACATCCACAGGTGCATCTCCAATTGACTCAAATGATGTCAATTAGCCTATCAGAAGCTTCTAAAGCCATGACATCATTTTCTGGATTTCCCAAGCTGTTTAAAGGCACAGTCAACGTAATGTATGTAAAAAAAACTTCTGACCCACTGGAATTGTGATACAGTGACATATAAGTGAAATCATCTGTCTGTAAACAGTTGTTTGAAAAATGACTTGTGTCATGCACAAGATGTCCTAACCGACATGCCAAAACTATAGTTTGTTAATAAACAAGAAATTTGTGGAGTGGTTGAAAAACTAGTTTTAATGACCAACCTAAGTGTATGTAAACCTCCGACTTCAACTGCATATACTAGGCCGTGTCAGAGGAAAGGCCAAAACATTTTCAAAGACTCCAGTCACCCAAGTCATAGACTGTTCATTCTGCTACTGCACTGCAAGCAGTACCGGAGAGCCAAGTCTAGGACCAAAAGGCTCCTTAACAGCTTCTACCCCCAACAATTAATCAAATGGCCACCCAGACTATTTACATTGACCCCCCCCACCCCTCCCCCCATTTGTTTTGTACACTACTGCTACTCACTGTTTATTATCTATGCATAGTCACTTTACCCCTACTTACATGTACAAATTACCTCGACTAACCTGTAGCCCCGCACATTGACTCATTACTGGTACCCCTGTATATAGCCTTGTTAATGTTATTTTTTGTGTTACTTTTTCTTATTTTTTACTTTTTCTTATTTGGTAAATATTTTCTTAACTCTTTCTTGAACTGCATTGTTGGTTAAGGGCTTGTAAGTAAGTATTTCACTGTAAGGTATACATACACCTGTTGTATTCAGTGCATGTGACAAATAAAGTTTGATTTGACTTTTGTTAACGTGTTCAGCACCATGGACAGCTCCTCTGTCTGTGTGTTAAGTACCATTGGCCAGTTCTTCTGTCAGCGTGTTCAGTACTAAGGACAGCTCCTCTGTCAGCGTGTTCAGTGTAAAGGACAGCTCCTATGCATGGCTTTTTACTGTACAAATCCTAGTCCAATATCCTATTATATTCCATTACTCCACTCAGCTATTGCTAGAAGAGATGGGCCCACGTGATTGCCTGGGAATTAGAGCACACACTGAGTATGCTTACATGCAAACTAACTGTTTATGGTAATAGGTTGAGTATGTCACAGAGTTCCTACAGATGGTCAAATTCAAGGACTTTGAAGTACTTTTTCTAGCACTAATATTTATTTTCAAGGACCATCAATTTGTAATAGCTCCTATTATGCAATTTGTTTTAGTTTCCACCAGATGCCAGTATATCGTCACAACCTCATGAAAAAAAGTACTATTCATTACTACCTTCATTACAACCTACAAGTTCTACTCAATAATACGTGTTTCACTACCTATTTACTACATACATGAGTGGTAAGTCAGTACTGATGATGTTGACATATTAAGTAAAATCTTTGAAATTGTTGCATGTTTCGTTTATATATTTGTTCAGTGTACATGTGGATATATTAAAATTGTCTTTATATTTCAAAACAATCTTGGTTCCACGGGCTGTCCCAACACATAATGGCAAGACAGTGAATTATAACAGTGTAAAAGGCACTTAGTTGACTTTAAAATGTTGTATTCTATGCCCATTTAAAGAGAAACAAGTTATTACTGTGTTTTATAAGATTAAAGATTCTCTCATGGGACCCTATTTAAATGTTAGGGGAACCAACTGTATTACTAACCGCTCTCCCTGCTTGCTTCAATGCTTCCTCTCTCTGTGTATAACCTCTCTCCCTGCTTGCTTCAATGCTTCCTCTCTCTGTGTATAACCTCTCTCCCTGCTTGCTTCAATGCTTCCTCTCTCTGTGTAGAACCTCTCTCCCTGCTTGCTTCAATGCTTCCTCTCTCTGTGTATAACCTCTCTCCCTACTTGCTTCAATGCTTCCTCTCTGTGTATAACCTCTCTCCCTGCTTGCTTCAATGCTTCCTCTCTCTGTGTATAACTCTCTCCCTGCTTGCTTCAATGCTTCCTCTCTCTGTGTATAACCTCACTCCCTGCTTGCTTCAATGCTTCCTCTCTCTGTGTATCTCCTTTGCCTCCTTCATTGCAGCCTGACTCTCCACTGTCTGTCTCACTACTCTCTGTAAAGAGAAGGCATTTTGTAATGATTACTTATAGTAGCACATCTTTTGATTATAGCTAGTTTAATTTGAGTAAACTGCTCCTGCTGAGGTCAGGATCCGTTCAACATTAGCTTCTAACGTCATCCTTCTAACCAGCTAGCTGGCTACCAACAGACAGAGCCCTTGAGCTACCTAGCTACATCTGACTGAGGTATCAGTGACTATTTACCATTTGTACACTCATTCTCTGAGAGTAAGGGGTTTTTGTTTGGGGGATGTCTGTTGACAAGGCAGGAGTCGAGGGCTAAAAAAAAATCCCCACTGTCAGCGGTGTCTCCCTGCCACTTGCCACTATAGGTCTGGGCTGAGGTCGCTTGTTTCACCTCTAGGCCTATGTCGTGGGCTGAGTTTCCCGTTGGACAGATTGGTAAATGAATGCACTGCTAACAAGGCAACTCTGAGGGAGTAAGTGAACATAACAAACATACATTAATCATTGATGATTCCACTCGTTCGCAGACGGTAGACGCGATTAGAACTCAGATCAACAAGCTTTCTGAGCGTTGATCAACGCTGGGAACACAATAATAAGTGGGTAAATGATAATTAACAAAATAAAATGGTGCGTAAACAGTGTTTACGTACGTTTACCCTCCACTACATCCCTGGGTCTGGCAAAAAACATCAATATCCTGACAGGCAGGCTTGAATCTACGTTTGCCAGGCATTTTAGTTATCGATGTGATGTTTGGCGGCACCTAATCAGTCAGTTCTTTGCCTGCCTGGCTGAGTGCCAGTGTGGGTGGAACAAACAAGCTCACCTGGCAACCAGAGCGCGAAACACGTGAGGAAATAAAACTCGGTCGTCTGCCTGGAAATGTATTCGCCGGACCCGATACATTTCTCTAAAATGTTTCATGTTAACATATTTGATCATTTTCTGCTCTCCTCTCATTTTAATTCAAGTACCTTTCAAGTACCAACTTGAGAAAATGTCTGATTTTCAATATATTCCAGTACTTGAATTTCACAGTGCCAAATTCAAGTACTTTAAGCACCTCAAGCACCTTGTGTAGACACTGATGTCATTAGTCATGTAAACACCTTACTCTGCTTACAGTATCTTAATGAGTGTAAGGTCTTAATTGAAGTAAACATACGCTGATTAAAACACCTGCATTTCTGATAAATCTTTCGAATTGTTAGGACATGTAAACACAATCAGAGCTCCAGTGGTGTCTTTGATCTGCACATGTGTTAGCACCAGCTGTGCGAGTCTCCCTCTTTTGAGTGAGTGAAATGATTTCAGAAAACTGAAAGTACGCAAGTACGTACTGAAAGTACTTGTAGTCAATCTGGCTGCGTTTAGACAGGCAGCCCAATTCTGATCTTTTTTTCACTAATTTGTTTTTTGACTAATCAGATGAGCTCTGAAAAAGAGCTAATATGAAAGGATCTGATTGGTCAAAAGACCAATTAGTGAAAAAAAGATCAGAATTAGTCTGCCTGTTTAAACGCAGCCTTTGAAGTTTAAAAAAAACTTCTGAAGATTGTAATTTCCACTTTGAAATTTCAGACTTAATTTCCCCTTATGAAAAATGTATAATCCCCTACAATAATGTCCATTAATTATATTCCATATAATAGTTCAAATGTCCTGTTGCTGCAGGATAAGATCCTACATCTGTATGTCCGCTGTTATGGAACGTTTATTTTATGATTGCCGATTTTCTGCATTAATCAAAGTCCCATCAGGGAGCCTGTTTTCAGATGTCTATGTAAGCAGGATAATTGTAGAATAGCTGACAGAGGAGCTGTCCATGGTGCTGAGCACTCTGACCGAGGAGTTGTCCATGGTGCTGAGCACTCTGACAGAGGAGTTGTCCATGGTGCTGAGCACTCTGACAGAGTTGTCCATGGTCTGAGCACTCTAACAGAGGAGCTGTCCATGGTGCTGAACGCTCTGACAGAGGAGTTGTCCATGGTGCTGAACACTCTAACCGAGGAGTTGTCCATGGTGCTGAACACTCTGACAAAGGAGCTGTCCATGGCACAGAACACTCTGACAGAGGAGCTGTCCATGGTGCTGAACACTCTGACAGAGGAGCTGTCCAGGGCACTGGCCAAACAAAGCATGTCATTGTTTTAATCAAACTATTATATTAATCTGAGTAGTCACAATAATCGTATTGTTGTATGCATGTAAACATATCCACTGATGCAACACAACCCAAACGTTGAGATCAAAGAAAAGTTAAAAGAAACATACTATTAGTCCATGAAAGCTTGACCTTTTCTTTTCCGTTCTCTCTGTTCCTCTCCTCCCTCCCCTGGGGTTTAAACTCCTCCCTGCCCTGGGGTTTAAACTCAACCCTGCCCTGGGGTTTAAACTCCTCCCTGCCCTGGGGTTTAAACTCCCCCCTCCCCTGGGGTTTAAACTCCTCCCTGCCATGGGGTTTAAACTCCTCCCTGACCTGGGGTTTAAACTCAACCCTGCCCTGGGGTTTAAACTCTACCCTGCCCTGGGGTTTAAACCCCTGCCTGCCCTGGGGTTTAAACTCAGCCCTGCCCTGGGGTTTAAACTCCTTCCTGCCCTGGGGTTTAAACTCAACCCTGCCCTGGGGTTTAAACTCCTGCCTGCCCTGGGGTTTAAACTCAACCCTGCCCTGGGGTTTAAACTCCTTCCTCCCCTGGGGTTTAAACTCCTCCCTGACCTGGGGTTTAAACTCAACCCTGCCCTGGGGTTTAAACTCCTCCCTGCCCTGGTGTTTAAACTCTACCCTGCCCTGGGGTTTAAACTCCTGCCTGCCCTGGGGTTTAAACTCCTCCCTGCCCTGGGGTTTAAACTCCCCCTCCCCTGGGGTTTAAACTCCTCCCTGCCATGTGGGGTTTAAACTCCTCCCTGACCTGGGGTTTAAACTCAACCCTGCTCTGGGGTTTAAACTCCTCCCTGCCCTGGGGTTTAAACTCAACCCTGCCCTGGGGTTTAAACTCAACCCTGCTCTGGGGTTTAAACTCCTCCCTGGCCTGGGGTTTAAACTCCTCCCTGCCCTGGGGTTTAAACTCCTTCCTGCACTGGGGTTTAAACTCAACCCTGCTCTGGGGTTTAAACTCCTCCATGCCCTGGGGTTTAAACTCAACCATGCCCTGGGGTTTAAACTCCTTCCTGCCCTGGTGTTTAAACTCCTTCCTGCCCTGGAGTTTAAACTCAACCCTGCTCTGGGGTTTAAACTCCTTCCTGCCCTGGGGTTTAAACTCCTTCCTGCCCTGGGGTTTAAACTCAACCCTGCTCTGGGGTTTAAACTCCTTCCTGCCCTGGGGTTTAAACTCAACCCTGCTCTGGCAGTATTAATGGCTCAGGCTCTATGGAAGTCAACCCCGTTAATAAGAAACACTAAAACAGAGGGAAGAGGGAAAGGTAAAAAAAGGGGGGATAGATTGCAGGGAAGAAAGAAGGGAAGCATTAGCTGTTAATTCAGTGGGTTGTTTTCTTTATTAGGTTAGGAGTAACCTCTTTCCTGCAGTCAAATGACCAAATCCACCCTAGTGGCCTCATGGTTGGAATGCTATTCATATTTAAAATAATAAACATTATTTCCAAAAACACACCAAAAATCCAATGTTTCTATATCAAACAGTTTTGTTATATTTCAATCTTCTGTGATGTATATAAAGTGTAATATTGGGATGCAAACTCAAAATCGAATACATTTCAACTCTATATCGGACATGGTACAGGTGTCTTCTTTCTTTAATTCATGTGTGTGAGGTGTATACCTTTGATTCAAAGTAGATTTTTTAAAGACTACTAAGACACACTCTGTGTGACCCTGATTTAGCCCACTACAGTAAAAGGTTAATGGATGAAATCATTGGGTTAATGCTTTACACTTCAAAGAACTGATTTCTCTGTTGCTTTGCATCAGCTAATCCTTCAGTACTGCTGAACTCTCACATGGATCATCTGATAGTTCGTCCCAAATGGCACACTTTTCCCTTAATAGTACGCTTCTTTTGAGTAGAACCCTGGCAAAAAGTCATGCATTATGCAGGGGAAAGGGTGCTATTTGGGATGCAGCCTGTATCATCTATCTGTGTGCTTTAGCTTCTATCTTCTTGTGCTTCTAAAACCTGCCTCCTATACCGCCATAGTCTAAGACCTCAGAAACCCAATCAGGCATGATGATGCAACACCGCTGCAAACGGATTGGAGGGAATGATCCCTTATGGGAAAAACAGAGAGGGGTAGAGAGCGAGGAAGATAGATTGAGGTGGGGAGAGGGAGAGTGGTAGAGGGAGTGAGAAAGAGAGATACAGAGGGATATATTGATGTATAGAGAGACAGAAAGAGAGACAAAGAGAAAGAGAGAGAGAGAGGTAGGTAGGTAGAGAGAGCGACAGGTAGACAGAGAGAGAGAGAGATAGGTAAAGAGAGAGATACAGAGGGATATATTGATGCATAGAGAGAGATAGCGAGAGAGAGAAACAGAAAGAGAGAGAGAGGTAGGTAGGTAGAGAGAGATAGGTAGGTAGAGAGAGAGAGATAGGTAAAGAGAGAGATACAGAGGGATATATTGATGCATAGAGAGAGATAGCGAGAGAGAGAAACAGAAAGAGAGAGAGAGGTAGGTAGGTAGAGAGAGATAGGTAGGTAGAGAGAGAGAGATAGGTAAAGAGAGAGATACAGAGGGATATATTGATGCATAGAGAGAGATAGCGAGAGAGAGAAACAGAAAGAGAGAGAGAGAGGTAGGTAGGTAGAGAGAGATAGGTAGGTAGAGAGAGCGACAGGTAGAGAGAGAGATAGATTGGTAAAGAGAGAGATACAGAATGATATATTGGTGAGAGACAAAGACAAAGAGAGACAAAGACAAAGAGAGACAAAGAGAAAGAGAGAGAGAGGTAGGTAGTTAGAGAGAGATAGGTAGGTAGAGAGAGGTAGGTAGGTAGGTAGGTAGAGAGAGTGACAGGTAGAGAGAGAGAGATAGGTAAAGAGAGAGATACAGAATGATATATTGGTGAGAGATAAAGAGAAAGAGAGAGAGAGGTAGGTAGGTAGGTAGGTAGGTAGGTAGGTAGGTAGGTAGGTAGGTAGAGAGATCGACAGGTAGAGAGAGAGAGAGATAGGTAAAGAGAGAGATACAGAGGGATATATTGGTGAGAGAGACAGAGAGAGAGAGACAAAGAAAGAGAGAGAGACAGGTAGGTAGGTAGAGAGAGAGACAGGTAGAGAGAGAGAGATAGGTAAAGAGAGAGATACAGAGGGATATATTGATGAGAGAGAGACTAAGAGAGAGAAACAGAAAGAGAGAGAGAGGTAGGTAGAGAGAGCGACAGGTAGAGAGAGCGACAGGTAGAGAGAGAGCGAGATAGGTAAAGAGAGAGATACAGAGGGATATATTGATGAGAGAGAGACTAAGAGAGAGAGAAACAGAAAGAGAGAGAGAGAGAGTGTTTGAGGAGGTAATGTGGCACATCATAATGAACACCTGTCACGTGTCAGAGTAGCAGTTCAATGTTGGTAGTGAGATCTTTCATCTAAATAGAACACCTACTGAGACGCCCACGTCTGTCAGACCCTGCAGTTATTAATACCCTGTCTGTGTGTGTGTGTGTGTGTGTGTGTGTGTGTGTGTGTGTGCAGCAGTGTCTGTGTGTAGATGTGAGTAACTCTCTCTCCCTTTGTGGGTATGTATGTGTGTGTGTGTGTGCGTGACTGTTTCTGTGTGTGTGTGTGTGTGTGTGTGTGTGTGTGTGTGTGTGTGTGTGTGTGTGTGTGTGTGTGCGTGACTGTTTCTGTGTGTGTGTGTGTGTGTGTGTGTGTGCGTGACTGTTTCTGTGTGTGTGTGTGTGTGTGTGCGTGACTGTTTGTGTGTGTGTGTGTGTTTGTGTGTGTGCGTGACTGTTTCTGTGTGTTTGTGTGTGTGTGTGTGTGTGTGTGTGTGTGTGTGTGTGTCTGTGTGTAGATGTGAGTAACTCTCTCTCCCTTTGTGGGTATGTATGTGTGTGTGTGTGTGCGTGACTGTTTCTGTTTGTGTGTGTGTGTGTGTGTGTGTGTGTGTGTGTGTGTGCGTGACTGTTTCTGTGTGTGTGTGTGTGTGTGTGTGTGTGTGTCTAAACTGTTGAGAGCATGAGCAGAGTGTCCCTGTGAGTGTAGAGGAGGGTATCCAAGCAGGAAATTAAAACTGGACTCTTTCACTTCCATCTGTCTATCATGATGGATGGATTTACACACACACACACACACACACACACACACACACACACACACACACACACACACACACACATTCATCTCACAGCACTCCTCACTGATTCGTCAATATCCCCTTTGCATAACCAGCATACACAATAAAAAAACATCAATGTCCAATTTTGAGCACTGTTAATTACCATACACCCTCTTGATAACCATTTCAGATATAGAAAACAGCTTAAAATGTTTTTAACAAAGGGGTCATTCCACCTCAAAAAGCACAAGAAAGAGGATTTCAACACTCATCATCTCAGATTGTTCTGAAATTGTTTCTGTTGTTAAAAACAGATGGTGCTCTTCCTGCTATGAAGTGATTACTTTTTGTTTTAGATCTCTCTCCCCCCGCATTGTTAAAGAGATAGTTCACCCAAATGACAAAATGACATATTGGTTTTCTTACCCTGTGAGCAGCCTATGGACCAGGTATGACAGCAACACATGGTTTGGTTTTGTTTATCTGGCCACTGTTTCAAATGCAAACTTTTTAGTGTAAAGGACACTTTAGCATCTGGGCTTGTTGAAGGGCCTTTATTTAAAAAAATATTTTATTCATCGTGTTGCTCTGTAGCACTCCTGATGAAACATTGCGTGCCTTGAATTATTATAACTCACTCAAGTGCTGCTCAGTTGCCCCTATTGCCTGTCTTGTCAACACCACTATTCATTTTTATGTATTGTCCTTGGATATTTCAAAATAATTGTTATATTGAGCACAAATGCAGTACAACTATTAAATAAAGAATTGAACTCCTGTTTGTGTAAGCTTCAATTCACTTGTTCAAATTTGTGTGTTAATGTCTTTGAACATCAAGGAGCGGTATTGAATATAATTGCTAAGAAGCAATAAAATAAACATTTTTGCATTTTTGTCACAAATCCAATGCAAGTCAATGGTACCTATATTAGCATTTCCAAGCTTCATATCCAAATAATCTATAAATAACATCACTGAGTTACAATCATTTTTAGATACTATAGGATGATTTGGACATGAAGCGTGAAAATGCTAATATAGGTACCATTGACATGCATTGGATTTGTGACAAAAATGCTAAAAAGTTAGCATTTGAAACAGTGTCCAGGTAAACAAAACCAAAGCATGAGCTGCTGTCATACCTGGTCCATAGACCAAGAAAACCAATATGTAATTTTGTCATTTTTGGGTGAACTATCCCTTTAACAATGGGAGGGGGGTGTCACCTAAGAATCACCTAACAGCAGGAACACCATCTAGTGTTCAGAACCTGGTATGATCAGGATGTAAGATGGGACATAAACCCAACAGCATCAATGACTAATTTCTCTGAACAGGGAAAAAAAACATCACAAAATACACTGAGAATACATTACATAGGATGAAGAAACAATACTCCAAGCTCTATACTACATGTCAAACATAGAGAACGGATAGCATATTGTCTTTGTTGGAGTGGGAGTTGCATGGGGTGTGGGGTGTGTGGGGAGGTCAGCGGATGGCTTTTGATTCCTCATGTCTTACTCATTGTTGGAAAAAAGTTTGGTCCAAATCTGATTTGAGGTACTTTTTAATTCCTGAATATTATATGAATCCTGTCAATTAAAATGGCCAATTTGGGTGCAATCAATTAGCTTAATTTCTCCAAAATCAAATTATATTTAAACAAAACATTAATTCCAGAATGCTTATCTTATCGATTTTTAACAACAGAAATAATCTCAGAACAATCTGAAATGTGGGTGTCATGGCTTATCAAATTGCAAACATTTCTCAAAATCTGAAATTAGTGTTTCTGTTTCTCTGATGAAACCTAAACTTAATAAGTTTTATCTCATCAAAACGCTACACTTCTTCCTATACAATAGACCTAACAAAGTTTAGGCTTTGTATCCATGGCAATGGCAGATTGCTGATCTGAGTATCAAATACTAGATAAATAACCTGTCATATATAAAAGGAGAGAGTGATGGAATGCGGGTTAAAGAATGATAGGGAGAGAAAGAGAGAGAGAGAGAGAGAGTGAGAGAGAATGAGAAAAAAGACAAGAGAAGAGGGAGAGAGGGAGAGATAACAAAGGGAAATGAGAGAGGGAGATAGATAGAGAGAGGGAGATAGGGGTGACATAAGGTGAATTACTTTGCTGATAGGGAAACCAGT
>NC_056444.1:18669393-18684393 GCF_018296145.1 Oncorhynchus tshawytscha
ACCCTCTTCCTCTTCACCCTCTTCTCCATTCTGTTTCTCTTCACCCTCTTCCTCTTCACCCTCTTCTCCATTCTGTTTCTCTTCACCCTCTTCCTCTTCACCCTCTTCTCCATTCTGTTTCTCTTCACCCTCTTCCTCTTCACCCTCTTCTCCATTCTGTTTCTCTTCACGCTCTTCTCCATTCTGTTTCTCTTCACCCTCTTCTCCATTCTGTTTCTCTTCACGCTCTTCTCCATTCTGTTTCTCTTCACCCTCTTCTCCATTCTGTTTCTCTTCACTCTCTTCTCCATTCTGTTTCTCTTCACTCTCTTCTCCATTCTGTTTCTCTTCACTCTCTTCTCCATTCTGTTTCTCTTCACCCTCTTCTCCATTCTGTTTCTCTTCACTCTCTTCTCCATTCTGTTTCTCTTCACCCTCTTCTCCATTCTGTTTCTCTTCACCCTCTTCCTCTTCACCCTCTTCTCCATTCTGTTTCTCTTCACGCTCTTCTCCATTCTGTTTCTCTTCAACCTCATCTCCATTCTGTTTCTCTTCACCCTCTTCCTCTTCACCCTCTTCTCCATTCTGTTTCTCTTCACCCTCTTCTCCATTTTGTTTCTCTTCACCCTCTTCTCCATTTTGTTTCTCTTCACCCTCTTCTCCATTCTGTTTCTCTTCACGCTCTTCTCCATTCTGTTTCTCTTCACCCTCTTCTCCATTCTGTTTCTCTTCACCCTCTTCTCCATTCTTTTCTCTTCACCCTCTTCTCCATTCTGTTTCTCTTCACCCTCTTCCTCTTCACCCTCTTCTCCATTCTGTTTCTCTTCACCCTCTTCCTCTTCACCCTCTTCTCCATTCTGTTTCTCTCACCCTCTTCCTCTTCACCCTCTTCTCCATTCTGTTTCTCTTCACCCTCTTCCTCTTCACCCTCTTCTCCATTCTGTTTCTCTTCACGCTCTTCTCCATTCTGTTTCTCTTCACCCTCTTCTCCATTCTGTTTCTCTTCACGCTCTTCTCCATTCTGTTTCTCTTCACCCTCTTCTCCATTCTGTTTCTCTTCACTCTCTTCTCCATTCTGTTTCTCTTCACTCTCTTCTCCATTCTGTTTCTCTTCACTCTCTTCTCCATTCTGTTTCTCTTCACCCTCTTCTCCATTCTGTTTCTCTTCACTCTCTTCTCCATTCTGTTTCTCTTCACCCTCTTCTCCATTCTGTTTCTCTTCACCCTCTTCCTCTTCACCCTCTTCTCCATTCTGTTTCTCTTCACGCTCTTCTCCATTCTGTTTCTCTTCAACCTCATCTCCATTCTGTTTCTCTTCACCCTCTTCCTCTTCACCCTCTTCTCCATTCTGTTTCTCTTCACTCTCTTCTCCATTCTGTTTCTCTTCACCCTCTTCCTCTTCACCCTCTTCTCCATTCTGTTTCTCTTCACCCTCTTCTCCATTCTGTTTCTCTTCACGCTCTTCTCCATTCTGTTTCTCTTCAACCTCATCTCCATTCTGTTTCTCTTCACCCTCTCTCTTCACCCTCTTCTCCATTCTGTTTCTCTTCACTCTCTTCTCCATTCTGTTTCTCTTCACCCTCTTCCTCTTCACCCTCTTCTCCATTCTGTTTCTCTTCACCCTCTTCTCCATTCTGTTTCTCTTCACGCTCTTCTCCATTCTGTTTCTCTTCACCCTCTTCTCCATTCTGTTTCTCTTCACGCTCTTCTCCATTCTGTTTCTCTTCACTCTCTTCTCCATTCTGTTTCTCTTCACCCTCTTCTCCGCTCTTCTCCCTTCTGTTTCTCTTCACCCTCTTCCTCTTCCTCTCTTCTCCATTCTGTTTCTCTTCACTCTCTTCTCCATTCTGTTTCTCTTCACCCTCTTCTCCATTCTGTTTCTCTTCACCCTCTTCTCCATTCTGTTTCTCTTCACTCTCTTCTCCATTCTGTTTCTATTCACCCTCTTCCTCTTCACCCTCTTCTCCATTCTGTTTCTCTTCACCCTCTTCCTCTTCACCCTCTTCTCCATTCTGTTTCTCTTCACCCTCTTCCTCTTCACCCTCTTCTCCATTCTGTTTCTCTTCACGCTCTTCTCCATTCTGTTTCTCTTCACTCTCTTCTCCATTCTGTTTCTCTTCACTCTCTTCTCCATTCTGTTTCTCTTCACCCTCTTCTCCATTCTGTTTCTCTTCACCCTCTTCCTCTTCACCCTCTTCTCCATTCTGTTTCTCTTCACCCTCTTCCTCTTCACCCTCTTCTCCATTCTGTTTCTCTTCACTCTCTTCCTCTTCACCCTCTTCTCCATTCTGTTTCTCTTCACCCTCTTCCTCTTCACCCTCTTCTCCATTCTGTTTCTCTTCACGCTCTTCTCCATTCTGTTTCTCTTCACCCTCTTCTCCATTCTGTTTCTCTTCACTCTCTTCTCCATTCTGTTTCTCTTCACCCTCTTCTCCATTCTGTTTCTCTTCACTCTCTTCTCCATTCTGTTTCTCTTCACCCTCTTCTCCATTCTGTTTCTCTTCACCCTCTTCCTCTTCACCCTCTTCTCCATTCTGTTTCTCTTCACGCTCTTCTCCATTCTGTTTCTCTTCACCCTCTTCTCCATTCTGTTTCTCTTCACGCTCTTCTCCATTCTGTTTCTCTTCAACCTCATCTCCATTCTGTTTCTCTTCACCCTCTTCCTCTTCACCCTCTTCTCCATTCTGTTTCTCTTCACTCTCTTCTCCATTCTGTTTCTCTTCACCCTCTTCCTCTTCACCCTCTTCTCCATTCTGTTTCTCTTCACCCTCTTCTCCATTCTGTTTCTCTTCACGCTCTTCTCCATTCTGTTTCTCTTCACCCTCTTCTCCATTCTGTTTCTATTCACGCTCTTCTCCATTCTGTTTCTCTTCACGCTCTTCTCCATTCTGTTTCTCTTCACTCTCTTCTCCATTCTGTTTCTCTTCACCCTCTTCTCCATTCTGTTTCTCTTCACGCTCTTCTCCATTCTGTTTCTCTTCACCCTCTTCTCCATTCTGTTTCTCTTCACGCTCTTCTCCATTCTGTTTCTCTTCACCCTCTTCTCCATTCTGTTTCTCTTCACCCTCTTCTCCATTCTGTTTCTCTTCACCCTCTTCTCCATTCTGTTTCTCTTCACCCTCTTCTCCATTCTGTTTCTCTTCACGCTCTTCTCCATTCTGTTTCTCTTCACGCTCTTCTCCATTCTGTTTCTCTTCACCCTCTTCTCCATTCTGTTTCTCTTCACGCTCTTCTCCATTCTGTTTCTCTTCACGCTCTTCTCCATTCTGTTTCTCTTCACCCTCTTCTCCATTCTGTTTCTCTTCACTCTCTTCTCCATTCTGTTTATCTTCACGCTCTTCTCCATTCTGTTTCTCTTCACGCTCTTCTCCATTCTGTTTCTCTTCACCCTCTTCTCCATTCTGTTTCTCTTCACCCTCTTCTCCATTCTGTTTCTCTTCACGCTCTTCTCCATTCTGTTTCTCTTCACGCTCTTCTCCATTCTGTTTCTCTTCACCCTCTTCTCCATTCTGTTTCTCTTCACCCTCTTCTCCATTCTGTTTCTCTTCACCCTCTTCTCCATTCTGTTTCTCTTCACGCTCTTCTCCATTCTGTTTCTCTTCACCCTCTTCTCCATTCTGTTTCTCTTCACCCTCTTCTCCATTCTGTTTCTCTTCACCCTCTTCTCCATTCTGTTTCTCTTCACGCTCTTCTCCATTCTGTTTCTCTTCACCCTCTTCTCCATTCTGTTTCTCTTCACGCTCTTCTCCATTCTGTTTCTCTTCACTCTCTTCTCCATTCTGTTTCTCTTCACGCTCTTCTCCATTCTGTTTCTCTTCACCCTCTTCTCCATTCTGTTTCTCTTCACTCTCTTCTCCATTCTGTTTCTCTTCACTCTCTTCTCCATTCTGTTTCTCTTCACTCTCTTCTCCATTCTGTTTCTCTTCACTCTCTTCTCCATTCTGTTTCTCTCCACGCTCTTCTCCATTCTGTTTCTCTTCACGCTCTTCTCCATTCTGTTTCTCTTCACCCTCTTCTCCATTCTGTTTCTCTTCACGCTCTTCTCCATTCTGTTTCTCTTCACCCTCTTCTCCATTCTGTTTCTCTTCACGCTCTTCTCCATTCTGTTTTTCTTCACCCTCTTCCTCTTCACCCTCTTCTCCATTCTGTTTCTCTTCACCCTCTTCCTCTTCACCCTCTTCTCCATTCTGTTTCTCTTCACGCTCTTCTCCATTCTGTTTCTCTTCACCCTCTTCCTCTTCACCCTCTTCTCCATTCTGTTTCTCTTCACGCTCTTCTCCATTCTGTTTCTCTTCACGCTCTTCTCCATTCTGTTTTTCTTCACCCTCTTCCTCTTCACCCTCATCTCCATTCTGTTTCTCTTCACCCTCTTCTCCATTCTGTTTCTCTTCACCCTCTTCTCCATTTTGTTTCTCTTCACCCTCTTCTCCATTCTGTTTCTCTTCACCCTCTTCTCCATTCTGTTTCTCTTCACCCTCTTCTCCATTTGTTTCTCTTCACCCTCTTCTCCATTTGTTTCTCTTCACCCTCTTCTCCATTCTGTTTCTCTTCACGCTCTTCTCCATTCTGTTTCTCTTCACCCTCTTCTCCATTCTGTTTCTCTTCACCCTCTTCTCCATTCTTTTTCTCTTCACCCTCTTCTCCATTCTGTTTCTCTTCACCCTCTTCCTCTTCACCCTCTTCTCCATTCTGTTTCTCTTCACCCTCTTCCTCTTCACCCTCTTCTCCATTCTGTTTCTCTTCACCCTCTTCCTCTTCACCCTCTTCTCCATTCTGTTTCTCTTCACCCTCTTCCTCTTCACCCTCTTCTCCATTCTGTTTCTCTTCACGCTCTTCTCCATTCTGTTTCTCTTCACCCTCTTCTCCATTCTGTTTCTCTTCACGCTCTTCTCCATTCTGTTTCTCTTCACCCTCTTCTCCATTCTGTTTCTCTTCACTCTCTTCTCCATTCTGTTTCTCTTCACTCTCTTCTCCATTCTGTTTCTCTTCACTCTCTTCTCCATTCTGTTTCTCTTCACCCTCTTCTCCATTCTGTTTCTCTTCACTCTCTTCTCCATTCTGTTTCTCTTCACCCTCTTCTCCATTCTGTTTCTCTTCACCCTCTTCCTCTTCACCCTCTTCTCCATTCTGTTTCTCTTCACGCTCTTCTCCATTCTGTTTCTCTTCAACCTCATCTCCATTCTGTTTCTCTTCACCCTCTTCCTCTTCACCCTCTTCTCCATTCTGTTTCTCTTCACTCTCTTCTCCATTCTGTTTCTCTTCACCCTCTTCCTCTTCACCCTCTTCTCCATTCTGTTTCTCTTCACCCTCTTCTCCATTCTGTTTCTCTTCACGCTCTTCTCCATTCTGTTTCTCTTCAACCTCATCTCCATTCTGTTTCTCTTCACCCTCTTCCTCTTCACCCTCTTCTCCATTCTGTTTCTCTTCACTCTCTTCTCCATTCTGTTTCTCTTCACCCTCTTCCTCTTCACCCTCTTCTCCATTCTGTTTCTCTTCACCCTCTTCTCCATTCTGTTTCTCTTCACGCTCTTCTCCATTCTGTTTCTCTTCACCCTCTTCTCCATTCTGTTTCTATTCACGCTCTTCTCCATTCTGTTTCTCTTCACGCTCTTCTCCATTCTGTTTCTCTTCACTCTCTTCTCCATTCTGTTTCTCTTCACGCTCTTCTCCATTCTGTTTCGCTTCACCCTCTTCTCCATTCTGTTTCTCTTCACCCTCTTCTCCATTCTGTTTCTCTTCACCCTCTTCTCCATTCTGTTTCTCTTCACGCTCTTCTCCATTCTGTTTCTCTTCACTCTCTTCTCCATTCTGTTTCTCTTCACTCTCTTCTCCATTCTGTTTCTCTTCACCCTCTTCTCCATTCTGTTTCTCTTCACCCTCTTCCTCTTCACCCTCTTCTCCATTCTGTTTCTCTTCACCCTCTTCCTCTTCACCCTCTTCTCCATTCTGTTTCTCTTCACCCTCTTCCTCTTCACCCTCTTCTCCATTCTGTTTCTCTTCACCCTCTTCTCCATTATGTTTCTCTTCACTCTCTTCTCCATTCTGTTTCTCTTCACTCTCTTCTCCATTCTGTTTCTCTTCACTCTCTTCTCCATTCTGTTTCTCTTCACCCTCTTCTCCATTCTGTTTCTCTTCACTCTCTTCTCCATTCTGTTTCTCTTCACCCTCTTCTCCATTCTGTTTCTCTTCACCCTCTTCTCCATTCTGTTTCTCTTCACTCTCTTCTCCATTCTGTTTCTCTTCACTCTCTTCTCCATTCTGTTTCTCTTCACCCTCTTCTCCATTCTGTTTCTCTTCACCCTCTTCCTCTTCACCCTCTTCTCCATTCTGTTTCTCTTCACGCTCTTCTCCATTCTGTTTCTCTTCACCCTCTTCTCCATTCTGTTTCTCTTCACGCTCTTCTCCATTCTGTTTCTCTTCAACCTCATCTCCATTCTGTTTCTCTTCACCCTCTTCTCCATTCTGTTTCTCTTCACGCTCTTCTCCATTCTGTTTCTCTTCAACCTCATCTCCATTCTGTTTCTCTTCACCCTCTTCCTCTTCACCCTCTTCTCCATTCTGTTTCTCTTCACTCTCTTCTCCATTCTGTTTCTCTTCACCCTCTTCCTCTTCACCCTCTTCTCCATTCTGTTTCTCTTCACCCTCTTCTCCATTCTGTTTCTCTTCACGCTCTTCTCCATTCTGTTTCTCTTCACCCTCTTCTCCATTCTGTTTCTATTCACGCTCTTCTCCATTCTGTTTCTCTTCACGCTCTTCTCCATTCTGTTTCTCTTCACTCTCTTCTCCATTCTGTTTCTCTTCACGCTCTTCTCCATTCTGTTTCTCTTCACCCTCTTCTCCATTCTGTTTCTCTTCACGCTCTTCTCCATTCTGTTTCTCTTCACCCTCTTCTCCATTCTGTTTCTCTTCACGCTCTTCTCCATTCTGTTTCTCTTCACCCTCTTCTCCATTCTGTTTCTCTTCACCCTCTTCTCCATTCTGTTTCTCTTCACGCTCTTCTCCATTCTGTTTCTCTTCACGCTCTTCTCCATTCTGTTTCTCTTCACCCTCTTCTCCATTTGTTTCTCTTCACCCTCTTCTCCATTCTGTTTCTCTTCACCCTCTTCTCCATTCTGTTTCTCTTCACGCTCTTCTCCATTCTGTTTCTCTTCACCCTCTTCTCCATTCTGTTTCTCTTCACGCTCTTCTCCATTCTGTTTCTCTTCACGCTCTTCTCCATTCTGTTTCTCTTCACCCTCTTCTCCATTCTGTTTCTCTTCACTCTCTTCTCCATTCTGTTTATCTTCACGCTCTTCTCCATTCTGTTTCTCTTCACCCTCTTCTCCATTCTCTTTCTCTTCACCCTCTTCTCCATTCTGTTTCTCTTCACCCTCTTCTCCATTCTGTTTCTCTTCACCCTCTTCTCCATTTTGTTTCTCTTCACCCTCTTCTCCATTTTGTTTCTCTTCACCCTCTTCTCCATTCTGTTTCTCTTCACGCTCTTCTCCATTCTGTTTCTCTTCACCCTCTTCTCCATTCTGTTTCTCTTCACGCTCTTCTCCATTCTGTTTCTCTTCACCCTCTTCTCCATTCTGTTTCTCTTCACCCTCTTCCTCTTCACCCTCTTCTCCATTCTGTTTCTCTTCACCCTCTTCCTCTTCACCCTCTTCTCCATTCTGTTTCTCTTCACCCTCTTCCTCTTCACCCTCTTCTCCATTCTGTTTCTCTTCACGCTCTTCTCCATTCTGTTTCTCTTCACCCTCTTCTCCATTCTGTTTCTCTTCACGCTCTTCTCCATTCTGTTTCTCTTCACTCTCTTCTCCATTCTGTTTCTCTTCACTCTCTTCTCCATTCTGTTTCTCTTCACTCTCTTCTCCATTCTGTTTATCTTCACCCTCTTCTCCATTCTGTTTCTCTTCACTCTCTTCTCCATTCTGTTTCTCTTCACCCTCTTCTCCATTCTGTTTCTCTTCACTCTCTTCTCCATTCTGTTTCTCTTCACCCTCTTCTCCATTCTGTTTCTCTTCACCCTCTTCTCCATTCTGTTTCTCTTCACCCTCTTCTCCATTTTGTTTCTCTTCACCCTCTTCTCCATTTGTTTCTCTTCACCCTCTTCTCCATTCTGTTTCTCTTCACGCTCTTCTCCATTCTGTTTCTCTTCACCCTCTTCTCCATTCTGTTTCTCTTCACGCTCTTCTCCATTCTGTTTCTCTTCACCCTCTTCTCCATTCTGTTTCTCTTCACCCTCTTCCTCTTCACCCTCTTCTCCATTCTGTTTCTCTTTCTTCCTCTTCACCCTCTTCTCCATTCTGTTTCTCTTCACCCTCTTCCTCTTCACCCTCTTCTCCATTCTGTTTCTCTTCACGCTCTTCTCCATTCTGTTTCTCTTCACCCTCTTCTCCATTCTGTTTCTCTTCACGCTCTTCTCCATTCTGTTTCTCTTCACTCTCTTCTCCATTCTGTTTCTCTTCACTCTCTTCTCCATTCTGTTTCTCTTCACTCTCTTCTCCATTCTGTTTATCTTCACCCTCTTCTCCATTCTTTTCTCTTCACTCTCTTCTCCATTCTGTTTCTCTTCACCCTCTTCTCCATTCTGTTTCTCTTCACGCTCTTCTCCATTCTGTTTCTCTTCACCCTCTTCTCCATTCTGTTTCTCTTCACCCTCTTCTCCATTCTGTTTCTCTTCACCCTCTTCTCCATTCTGTTTCTCTTCACGCTCTTCTCCATTCTGTTTCTCTTCACCCTCTTCTCCATTCTGTTTCTCTTCACGCTCTTCTCCATTCTGTTTCTCTTCACTCTCTTCTCCATTCTGTTTCTCTTCACGCTCTTCTCCATTCTGTTTCTCTTCACGCTCTTCTCCATTCTGTTTCTCTTCACTCTCTTCTCCATTCTGTTTCTCTTCACGCTCTTCTCCATTCTGTTTCTCTTCACTCTCTTCTCCATTCTGTTTCTCTTCACGCTCTTCTCCATTCTGTTTCTCTTCACTCTCTTCTCCATTCTGTTTCTCTTCACGCTCTTCTCCATTCTGTTTCTCTTCACTCTCTTCTCCATTCTGTTTCTCTTCACCCTCTTCTCCATTCTGTTTCTCTTCACTCTCTTCTCCATTCTGTTTCTCTTCACTCTCTTCTCCATTCTGTTTCTCTTCACTCTCTTCTCCATTCTGTTTCTCTTCACTCTCTTCTCCATTCTGTTTCTCTCCACGCTCTTCTCCATTCTGTTTCTCTTCACGCTCTTCTCCATTCTGTTTCTCTTCACCCTCTTCTCCATTCTGTTTCTCTTCACGCTCTTCTCCATTCTGTTTCTCTTCACGCTCTTCTCCATTCTGTTTTTCTTCACCCTCTTCCTCTTCACCCTCTTCTCCATTCTGTTTCTCTTCACCCTCTTCCTCTTCACCCTCTTCTCCATTCTGTTTCTCTTCACGCTCTTCTCCATTCTGTTTCTCTTCACCCTCTTCCTCTTCACCCTCTTCTCCATTCTGTTTCTCTTCACGCTCTTCTCCATTCTGTTTCTCTTCACGCTCTTCTCCATTCTGTTTTCTCTCACCCTCTTCCTCTTCACCCTCATCTCCATTCTGTTTCTCTTCACCCTCTTCTCCATTCTGTTTCTCTTCACCCTCTTCTCCATTTTGTTTCTCTTCACCCTCTTCTCCATTCTGTTTCTCTTCACCCTCTTCTCCATTCTGTTTCTCTTCACCCTCTTCTCCATTTTGTTTCTCTTCACCCTCTTCTCCATTTGTTTCTCTTCACCCTCTTCTCCATTCTGTTTCTCTTCACGCTCTTCTCCATTCTGTTTCTCTTCACCCTCTTCTCCATTCTGTTTCTCTTCACGCTCTTCTCCATTCTGTTTCTCTTCACCCTCTTCTCCATTCTGTTTCTCTTCACCCTCTTCCTCTTCACCCTCTTCTCCATTCTGTTTCTCTTCACCCTCTTCCTCTTCACCCTCTTCTCCATTCTGTTTCTCTTCACCCTCTTCCTCTTCACCCTCTTCTCCATTCTGTTTCTCTTCACGCTCTTCTCCATTCTGTTTCTCTTCACCCTCTTCTCCATTCTGTTTCTCTTCACGCTCTTCTCCATTCTGTTTCTCTTCACTCTCTTCTCCATTCTGTTTCTCTTCACTCTCTTCTCCATTCTGTTTCTCTTCACTCTCTTCTCCATTCTGTTTATCTTCACCCTCTTCTCCATTCTGTTTCTCTTCACTCTCTTCTCCATTCTGTTTCTCTTCACCCTCTTCTCCATTCTGTTTCTCTTCACTCTCTTCTCCATTCTGTTTCTCTTCACCCTCTTCTCCATTCTGTTTCTCTTCACCCTCTTCTCCATTCTGTTTCTCTTCACCCTCTTCTCCATTTGTTTCTCTTCACCCTCTTCTCCATTTTGTTTCTCTTCACCCTCTTCTCCATTCTGTTTCTCTTCACGCTCTTCTCCATTCTGTTTCTCTTCACCCTCTTCTCCATTCTGTTTCTCTTCACGCTCTTCTCCATTCTGTTTCTCTTCACCCTCTTCTCCATTCTGTTTCTCTTCACCCTCTTCCTCTTCACCCTCTTCTCCATTCTGTTTCTCTTCACCCTCTTCCTCTTCACCCTCTTCTCCATTCTGTTTCTCTTCACCCTCTTCCTCTTCACCCTCTTCTCCATTCTGTTTCTCTTCACGCTCTTCTCCATTCTGTTTCTCTTCACCCTCTTCTCCATTCTGTTTCTCTTCACGCTCTTCTCCATTCTGTTTCTCTTCACTCTCTTCTCCATTCTGTTTCTCTTCACTCTCTTCTCCATTCTGTTTCTCTTCACTCTCTTCTCCATTCTGTTTATCTTCACCCTCTTCTCCATTCTGTTTCTCTTCACTCTCTTCTCCATTCTGTTTCTCTTCACCCTCTTCTCCATTCTGTTTCTCTTCACTCTCTTCTCCATTCTGTTTCTCTTCACCCTCTTCTCCATTCTGTTTCTCTTCACCCTCTTCCTCTTCACCCTCTTCTCCATTCTGTTTCTCTTCACGCTCTTCTCCATTCTGTTTCTCTTCAACCTCATCTCCATTCTGTTTCTCTTCACCCTCTTCCTCTTCACCCTCTTCTCCATTCTGTTTCTCTTCACTCTCTTCTCCATTCTGTTTCTCTTCACCCTCTTCCTCTTCACCCTCTTCTCCATTCTGTTTCTCTTCACCCTCTTCTCCATTCTGTTTCTCTTCACGCTCTTCTCCATTCTGTTTCTCTTCACCCTCTTCCTCTTCACCCTCTTCTCCATTCTGTTTCTATTCACGCTCTTCTCCATTCTGTTTCTCTTCACGCTCTTCTCCATTCTGTTTCTCTTCACTCTCTTCTCCATTCTGTTTCTCTTCACCCTCTTCCTCTTCACCCTCTTCTCCATTCTGTTTCTCTTCACCCTCTTCTCCATTCTGTTTCTCTTCACGCTCTTCTCCATTCTGTTTCTCTTCACCCTCTTCCTCTTCACCCTCTTCTCCATTCTGTTTCTATTCACGCTCTTCTCCATTCTGTTTCTCTTCACGCTCTTCTCCATTCTGTTTCTCTTCACTCTCTTCTCCATTCTGTTTCTCTTCACGCTCTTCTCCATTCTGTTTCTCTTCACTCTCTTCTCCATTCTGTTTCTCTTCACGCTCTTCTCCATTCTGTTTCTCTTCACTCTCTTCTCCATTCTGTTTCTCTTCACGCTCTTCTCCATTCTGTTTCTCTTCACCCTCTTCTCCATTCTGTTTCTCTTCACTCTCTTCTCCATTCTGTTTCTCTTCACTCTCTTCTCCATTCTGTTTCTCTTCACCCTCTTCTCCATTCTGTTTCTCTTCACCCTCTTCTCCATTCTGTTTCTCTTCACCCTCTTCTCCATTCTGTTTCTCTTCACCCTCTTCTCCATTCTGTTTCTCTTCACCCTCTTCTCCATTCTGTTTCTCTTCACCCTCTTCTCCATTCTGTTTCTCTTCACCCTCTTCTCCATTCTGTTTCTCTTCACCCTCTTCTCCATTCTGTTTCTCTTCACCCTCTTCTCCATTCTGTTTCTCTTCACGCTCTTCTCCATTCTGTTTCTCTTCACCCTCTTCTCCATTCTGTTTCTCTTCACGCTCTTCTCCATTCTGTTTCTCTTCACCCTCTTCTCCATTCTGTTTCTCTTCACCCTCTTCTCCATTCTGTTTCTCTTCACCCTCTTCTCCATTCTGTTTCTCTTCACCCTCTTCTCCATTCTGTTTCTCTTCACGCTCTTCTCCATTCTGTTTCTCTTCACCCTCTTCTCCATTCTGTTTCTCTTCACCCTCTTCTCCATTCTGTTTCTCTTCACGCTCTTCTCCATTCTGTTTCTCTTCACCCTCTTCTCCATTCTGTTTCTCTTCACCCTCTTCTCCATTCTGTTTCTCTTCACGCTCTTCTCCATTCTGTTTCTCTTCACCCTCTTCCTCTTCACCCTCTTCTCCATTCTGTTTCTCTTCACCCTCTTCTCCATTCTGTTTCTCTTCACGCTCTTCTCCATTCTGTTTCTCTTCACCCTCTTCTCCATTCTGTTTCTCTTCACCCTCTTCTCCATTCTGTTTCTCTTCACCCTCTTCTCCATTCTGTTTCTCTTCACCCTCTTCTCCATTCTGTTTCTCTTCACGCTCTTCTCCATTCTGTTTCTCTTCCCCCTCTTCTCCATTCTGTTTCTCTTCACCCTCTTCTCCATTCTGTTTCTCTTCACCCTCTTCTCCATTCTGTTTCTCTTCACCCTCTTCTCCATTCTGTTTCTCTTCACCCTCTTCTCCATTCTGTTTCTCTTCACCCTCTTCCTCTTCACCCTCTTCTCCATTCTGTTTCTCTTCACCCTCTTCTCCATTCTGTTTCTCTTCACCCTCTTCTCCATTCTGTTTCTCTTCACTCTCTTCTCCATTCTGTTTCTCTTCACCCTCTTCTCCATTCTGTTTCTCTTCACCCTCTTCTCCATTCTGTTTCTCTTCACTCTCTTCTCCATTCTGTTTCTCTTCACTCTAGTCCCCTCTCCAAAAAGCGGGTGGTCGACGAACGAAAACATTACATAGAGGAAAAGTAGTACCTGTGCGGGTACACACACACACACACACACACACACACACACACACACACACACACACACCAATTCAGAGAGTAACAGGGTGAGCATCCTCTGCTGATTTATATTTCCACTTTTGTTTTTCACTGTCTGCATCTCCCTGCTGTGTGTTCATGTGCTTATGTGTGTGTGGTGAGGTTATGCCAAGTCATACATTATGCTGCAGTTAAAGCAGTAGTTTGAACCCAGAGGCAGTGACTGCCCTGCTATCGATCTGCTACTGCAGTCACGCATCGCCCCTGGCCTACCCGGAGAAAGAGAGAGAGAGAGGGGACAGTGTGTGTGTGTGTGTATACTATACCTGAAAGTCATGTTTGAAGGGGTTTAAATGGATATCTAGCTCTTTAAAGAGCACAACAGAGGTCTAACCAATTACACTGCTCAGCAGGAGAGGAGGAACAACACCTGTGTTCTCAATAGGATAGACAGAGGAGAGTGGGAGAGGAGAGAGGAGAGAGGTGAGGGGGAGGAGAGAGGAGAGAGGAGAGGAGGAGAGGAGAGAGGAGGAGAGGAGAGAGGAGAGGAGAGAGGAGAGGAGGAGGAGAGAGGAGAGAAGAGAGGAGAGAGGAGAGAAGAGAGAGGAGAGAGAGGTGAGAGGAGAGGGGAGGAAAGAGAGGAGAGGGAGGGAGGGTCCTAGATAAATCTTGGCTCATCATTATTAAGATGACAAAGACAGAGTAGGAGACATCTTCTGTTGGAAAACAGCACTCACAATGAATTAGAATAATGTAACCAAAACATTTTAAATAGACAGGAAGGCAAATAATGACGTGCATCACCTGCTAAACATATATCTATAGGAAGACCATCATGCTTCCTGGAACCGGTCTGAAATACTTCCCATTGACAGAGCCAGGGAGAGGAAGGCCTGCTGATTCAGGTCCCATATGGAATACTTCCCATTGACAGAGCCAGGGAGAGGAAGGCCTGCTGATTCAGGTCCCATATGGAATACTTCCCATTGACAGAGCCAGGGAGAGGAAGGCCTGCTGATTCAGGTCCCATATGGAATACTTCCCATTGACAGAGCCAGGGAGAGGAAGGCCTGCTGATTCAGGTCCCATATGGAATACTTCCCATTGACAGAGCCAGGGAGAGGAAGGCCTGCTGATTCAGGTCCCATATGGAATACTTCCCATTGACAGAGCCAGGGAGAGGAAGGCCTGCTGATTCAGGTCCCATATGGAATACTTCCCATTGACAGAGCCAGGGAGAGGAAGGCCTGCTGATTCAGGTCCCATATGGAATACTTCCCATTGACAGAGCCAGGGAGAGGAAGGCCTGCTGATTCAGGTCCCATATGGAATACTTCCCATTGACAGAGCCAGGGAGAGGAAGGCCTGCTGATTCAGGTCCCATATGGAATACTTCCCATTGACAGAGCCAGGGAGAGGAAGGCCTGCTGATTCAGGTCCCATATGGAATACTTCCCATTGACAGAGCCAGGGAGAGGAAGGCCTGCTGATTCAGGTCCCATATGGAATACTTCCCATTGACAGAGCCAGGGAGAGGAAGGCCTGCTGATTCAGGTCCCATATGGAATAGAGGAAATGCTTTAATTTGGTCATCATGGACAGGATGTCTGTATCATTTGTGTAGGTGGTGGAACTGTTCCCAAAATAGGCTGCTTTTCCATTATAATTGGAATATATAATAGAATGGTGTTTTATTGGCAAAGGGCTCATCTCTCTCAGTCCGCCTCACCCCTCCTCCTCCATCCCTTCCTCCTCCCCCTCCCTCTCTCTATCCCTCCTTCCCTCTTTCCCTCCTTACAAAAGTGTTCGGCTGTCAGCCCCCCTCAGTTAAATTCTCAGACGGTTTTGTCCTGAGAGTGACACACTGGGCTCTGATGATTAATAAGTCTGTGCCTCACTCACACGGACACTCTTGCACACACTCTCTCACACACACACACACACACACACACACACACACACACACACACACACACACACACACACACACACACACACACACACACACACACA